>NC_084585.2:24961611-24969111 GCF_033978685.3 Nerophis lumbriciformis
TTTCTCGTTTTTTTTCTAAGTACAACAACGAGAGAAGGTAAAAAAAGGTTTTTTTTTAGCCTCTCTCGTTAAGGTACTTAGAAAAAAACCCAGATTTTTTTTTTTTCTCGTTTTTTTTCTAAGTACAACAACGAGAGAAGGTAAAAACAGGTGCTTTTTAGCCTCTCTCGTTAAGGTACTTGGAAAAAATCCAAGACATGTTTGGTCTTCCCCACTGACAGTGCGCCTTTGCTGGGTAAGTTGTGGACATGTCAAGCACCCCCGGGACACCGGTGGAACGCGGCCGGACTCGTGGTACTCCAACCCGGGCATAATTTTGGATATTTTCCGGTACTTTTTTCCCCACTTTCCCAACTTTTCTTCCCAATCACAGTGCGCCTTTGCTGGGTAAGTTGTGGACATGCCAGGCACCCCCGGGACACCGGTGGAACGCGGCGGGACTTGTGGGACTCGAACCTGGGTGTGATTTTGGATCAAATTCGGGACTTTTGCCCACTTTCCCAACTTTTCTTCCCAATCACAGTGCGCCTTTGCTGGGTAAGTTGTGGACATTGTAGGCACCCCGGCACTCTGATGGAACGCGGCGGGACTTGTGGGACTCGAACCTGGGTGTGATTTTGGATCAAATTCGGGACTTTTGCCCACTTTCCCAACTTTTCTTCCCAATCACAGTGCGCCTTTGCTGGGTGCGTCGTGGACATGCCAGGCACCCCCGGGACACCGGTGGAACGCGGCGGGACTTGTGGGACTCGAACCTGGGTGTGATTTTGGATCAAATTCGGGACTTTTGCCCACTTTCCCAACTTTTCTTCCCAATCACAGTGCACCTTTGCTGGGTGCGTCGTGGACATGTCAGGCACCCCGGAACACTGGTGGAACGCGGCGGGACTTGTGGGACTCGAACCTGGGTGTGATTTTGGATCAAATTCGGGACTTTTGCCCACTTTCCCAACTTTTCTTCCCAATCACAGTGCACCTTTGCTGGGTAAGTTGTGGACATTGTAGGCACCCCGGAACCCTGGTGGAACGCGGCGGGACTTGTGGGACTCGAACCTGGGTGTGATTTTGGATCAAATTCGGGACTTTTGCCCACTTTCCCAACTTTTCTTCCCAATCACAGTGCGCCTTTGCTGGGTAAGTTGTGGACATTGTAGGCACCCCGAGACACTGGTGGAACGCGGCGGGACTTGTGGGACTCGAACCTGGGTGTGATTTTGGATCAAATTCGGGACTTTTGCCCACTTTCCCAACTTTTCTTCCCAATCACAGTGCACCTTTGCTGGGTAAGTTGTGGACATTGTAGGCACCCCGGAACCCTGGTGGAACGCGGCGGGACTTGTGGGACTCGAACCTGGGTGTGATTTTGGATCAAATTCGGGACTTTTGCCCACTTTCCCAACTTTTCTTCCCAATCACAGTGCACCTTTGCTGGGTGCGTCGTGGACATGTCAGGCACCCCGGAACACTGGTGGAACGCGGCGGGACTTGTGGGACTCGAACCTGGGTGTGATTTTGGATCAAATTCGGGACTTTTGCCCACTTTCCCAACTTTTCTTCCCAATCACAGTGCACCTTTGCTGGGTAAGTTGTGGACATGTCAGGCACCCCTTGACACTGGTGGAACGCGGCGGGACTTGTGGGACTCGAACCTGGGTGTGATTTTGGATCAAATTCGGGACTTTTGCCCACTTTCCCAACTTTTCTTCCCAATCACAGTGCACCTTTGCTGGGTAAGTTGTGGACATGTCAGGCACCCCGTGACACTGGTGGAACGCGGCGGGACTTGTGGGACTCGAACCTGGGTGTGATTTTGGATCAAATTCGGGACTTTTGCCCACTTTCCCAACTTTTCTTCCCAATCACAGTGCACCTTTGCTGGGTAAGTTGTGGACATTGTAGGCACCCCGGAACCCTGGTGGAACGCGGCGGGACTTGTGGGACTCGAACCTGGGTGTGATTTTGGATCAAATTCGGGACTTTTGCCCACTTTCCCAACTTTTCTTCCCAATCACAGTGCGCCTTTGCTGGGTAAGTTGTGGACATTGTAGGCACCCCGAGACACTGGTGGAACGCGGCGGGACTTGTGGGACTCGAACCTGGGTGTGATTTTGGATCAAATTCGGGACTTTTGCCCACTTTCCCAACTTTTCTTCCCAATCACAGTGCGCCTTTGCTGGGTAAGTTGTG
The DNA here is from genome assembly GCF_033978685.3 of Nerophis lumbriciformis. Lineage (NCBI taxonomy): Eukaryota > Metazoa > Chordata > Actinopteri > Syngnathiformes > Syngnathidae > Nerophis > Nerophis lumbriciformis. The sequence continues at coordinate 24,963,799 of NC_084585.2, forward strand.
GACATTGTAGGCACCCCGGCACTCTGATGGAACGCGGCGGGACTTGTGGGACTCGAACCTGGGTGTGATTTTGGATCAAATTCGGGACTTTTGCCCACTTTCCCAACTTTTCTCCCCAATCACAGTGCGCCTTTGCTGGGTGCGTCGTGGACATGTCAGGCACCCCGGAACCCTGGTGGAACGCGGCGGGACTTGTGGGACTCGAACCTGGGTATAATTTTGGATCAAATTCGGGACTTTTGCCCACTTTCCCAACTTTTCTTCCCAATCACAGTGCGCCTTTGCTGGGTGCGTCGTGGACATGTCAGGCACCCCGGAACCCTGGTGGAACGCGGCGGGACTTGTGGGACTCGAACCTGGGTGTGATTTTGGCTCAAATTCGGGACTTTTGCCCACTTTCCCAACTTTTCTTCCCAATCACAGTGCGCCTTTGCTGGGTAAGTTGTGGACATGCCAGGCACCCCCGGGACACCGGTGGAACGCGGCGGGACTTGTGGGACTCGAACCTGGGTGTGATTTTGGCTCAAATTCGGGAGTTTTGCCCACTTTCCCAACTTTTCTTCCCAATCACAGTGCGCCTTTGCTGGGTAATGTGTGGACATTGTAGGCACCCCGAGACACTGGTGGAACGCGGCAGGACTTGTGGGACTCGAACCTGGGTGTGATTTTGGCTCAAATTCGGGACTTTTGCCCACTTTCCCAACTTTTCTTCCCAATCACAGTGCGCCTTTGCTGGGTAAGTTGTGGACATTGTAGGCACCCCGAGACACTGGTGGAACGCGGCGGGACTTGTGGGACTCGAACCTGGGTGTGATTTTGGATCAAATTCGGGACTTTTGCCCACTTTCCCAACTTTTCTTCCCAATCACAGTGCACCTTTGCTGGGTAAGTTGTGGACATGCCAGGCACCCCCGGGACACCGGTGGAACGCGGCGGGACTTGTGGGACTCGAACCTGGGTGTGATTTTGGATCAAATTCGGGACTTTTGCCCACTTTCCCAACTTTTCTTGCCCACTCACAGTGCGCCTTTGCTGGGTGCGTTGTGGACATGTCAGGCACACTGGTGGAACGCGGCGGGACTTGTGGGACTCGAACCTGGGTGTGATTTTGGATCATTTCGTGGACTTTTGCTATGCATGCCTTCTCCCCGCTAGTTTGATGTGTGCTGCTGCAAAAGTTCCAAGAGGGCGTTTTTGCCCCCCTCCAAACTCCCTCTCTTTGTTTATAGTGCATATTTCCTGCTGGATCTACTCTCTATTTACTCCAAGGAAAAAAACTAGCCGGTCGCGGCAAATTTTTACAATCGGTCGCCAAACTACGGCACGAGGGCCGAACGCGGTACGCCGGCGTCCAAGATACGGCCCGGGGATTTTTTTTGATTTTTTGGGCTTTTTTTGATTTTTTTGGACATGTTGGGCATCCCAGGACTCGGGTGCGACTGCAGGACGTGTGGGGCTCTAACCTGGGTGTGGTTTTTGGTCATTTTTCCGGACTTTTGCCCACTTTCCCAACTTTTCTTCCCCACTCACAGTGCGCCTTTGCTGGGTGCGTTTTGGGCATGTGGGGGGCACCTCGGACTCGGGTGGGACGCAGCGGGACTTGTGGCACTCGTACCTGTGTGTGATTTTTGATCATTTTGTGGACTTTTCCCCAGACACTCTCCACTTGTCTACCCCACTTCCCCTGTGACTTTGCTGGGGGGGGGGGGGGGGGGTGTTTCCCCGCTGTCCTTTGTAGTGTAAGGGTTACTTTTCTTTTTTTTCTGTCTGAAAATAGGGCCCCAAAAGGCCTCACACTCCCCGGGAAGACCTGATGGACGCCTCGGCGTCACTGAAACAGGCCAATCTGTCTGAAAATATGGCCCACGAAAGGCCTCACATTCCCCGGGAAGACCTGATGGACGCCCCGGCGTCACCGAAATACGGCAAACTGTCTGAAAATAGGGGCTCCAAGTGTTCCCCACTCTTTCTGGCCCACAAAAGGCCTCTCATTCCCCGGGAACACCTGTAGGACTCCCCGGCGTCAAGGAAATACGCCAAACTGTCTGAAAATAGGGCCCCAAAAGAACTGGAAATGATGCCTGTAATTTGGGGGGTGATGTCTTTAATTTGGGGGGTGCATTGGAGGCGGGAGTCCACTGGAGGGCTACACACCGTCTGAATATAGGGCCCCAAAAGGCCTGGAATTAATGTATTTAATTTGGGGGGTGCATTTGCAGCGGGAGTCCACCGTAGGGCTCCATTTCCCCACTCTTTTGTTGACATATGGCCACAAAAGGCCTCTCATTCCCCGGGAAGACCTGATGGACGCCCCGGCGTCACCGAAATAAGCCAAACTGTCTGAAAATAGGGGCTCCAAGGGTTCCCCACTCTTTCTGGCCCACAAAAGGCCTCTCATTCCCCGGGAACACCTGTAGGACTCCCCGGCGTCAAGGAAATACGCCAAACTGTCTGAAAATAGGGCCCCAAAAGAACTGGAAATAATGTCTTTAGTTTGGGGGGTGATGTCTTTAATTTGGGGGGTGCATTGGAGGCGGGAGTCCACTGGAGGGCTCCACAACGTCTGAAAATAGGGCCCCAAAAGAACTGGAAATAATGTGTTTAATTCAGGGTGCATTTGCAGCAAGTGTCCACCAGAGGGCTCCAATTCCCCCACTATAGTCCTGGTACTCTAAAATGATGGCACTTAGTCAAATTTCCGCCTTTTTTTTGGACTTCCAGCGAGGAGAGGGACTAATTTTGCGTTCCGTACCCAGGTGGAGAACCATAGCAGGTCGGCCTTCTTAAAGGGAAATGCTCCTAGACACTTAGTCAAATTTACACCTTTTTTTTGGGACTTCCAGCGAGGAGAGGGACTAATTTGGCGTTCCGTACCCAGGTGGAGAACCATAGCAGGTCGGCCTTCTTAAAGGGAAATGCTCCTAGACACTTAGTCAAATTTACACCTTTTTTTTTTGGACTTCCAGCGAGGAGAGGGACTAATTTGGCGTTCCAGACCCAGGTGGAGAACCATAGCAGGTCGGCCTTCTTAAAGGGAAATGCTCCTAGGCACTTAGTCAAATTTACGCCTTTTTTTTGGACTTCCAGCGAGGAGAGGGACTAATTTTGCGTTCCAGACCCAGGTGGAGAACCATAGCAGGTCGGCCTTCTTAAAGGGACATCCTCCTAGGCACTTAGTCAAATTTCCGCCTTTTTTTTGGACTTCCAGCGAGGAGAGGGACTAATTTGGCGTTCCAGACCCAGGTGGAGAACCATAGCAGGTCGGCCTTCTTAAAGGGAAATGCTCCTAGACACTTAGTCAAATTTACCAAACTTTTCTATAGAGCCCTGGTACTCTAAAATGATGACACATAGACAAAAAACCAAACTTTTCTATAGAGGCCTGGTACTCTAAAATGATGGCACTTAGTCAAATTTCCGCCTTTTTTTTGGACTTCCAGCGAGGAGAGGGACTAATTTTGCGTTCCGTACCCAGGTGGAGAACCATAGCAGGTCGGCCTTCTTAAGGGGACATCCTCCTAGGCACTTAGTCAAATTTCCGCCTTTTTTTTGGACTTCCAGCGAGGAGAGGGACTAATTTGGCGTTCCAGACCCAGGTGGAGAACCATAGCAGGTCGGCCTTCTTAAAGGGACATGCCCCTAGACACTTAGTCAAATTCACGCCTTTTTTTCTGGACTTCCAGCTAGGAGAGGGACTAATTTTGCGTTCCGTACCCAGGTGGAGAACCATAGCAGGTCGGCCTTCTTAAAGGGAAATGCTCCTAGACACTTAGTCAAATTTACGCCTTTTTTTTGGACTTCCAGCGAGGAGAGGGACTAATTTGGCGTTCCGTACCCAGGTGGAGAACCATAGCAGGTCGGCCTTCTTAAAGGGACATCCTCCTAGGCACTTAGTCAAATTTCCGCCCTTTTTTTGGACTTCCAGCGAGGAGAGGGACTAATTTTGCGTTCCTGACCCAGGTGGAGAACCATAGCACGTCGGCCTTCTTAAAGGGACATCCTCCTAGGCACTTAGTCAAATTTACGCCTTTTTTTTGGACTTCCAGCGAGGAGAGGGACTAATTTTGCGTTCCGTACCCAGGTGGAGAACCATAGCAGGTCGGCCTTCTTAAAGGGACATCCTCCTAGACACTTAGTCAAATTCACGCCTTTTTTTTTGGACTTCCAGCTAGGAGAGGGACTAATTTTGCGTTCCAGACCCAGGTGGAGAACCATAGCAGGTCGGCCTTCTTAAAGGGACATGCCCCTAGACACTTAGTCAAATTTACGCCTGAAAATAGGGCCCCAAAAGAACTGGAAATAATGTCTTTAATTCAGGGTGCATTTGCAGCGAGTGTCCACCAGAGGGCTCCAATTCCCCCACTATAGTCCTGGTACTCTAAAATGATGGCACTTAGTCAAATTTCCGCCTTTTTTTGATGACTTCCAACTAGGAGAGGGACTAATTTTGAGTTCCGGACCCGGGTGGAGAACCATAGCAGGTCGGCCTTCTTAAAGGGACATCCTCCTAGACACTTAGTCAAATTTACACCTTTTTTTTTGGACTTCCAGCGAGGAGAGGGACTATTTTGGCGTTCCGTACCCAGGTGGAGAACCATAGCAGGTCGGCCTTCTTAAAGGGACATCCTCCTAGGCACTTAGTCAAATTTACACCTTTTTTTTTGGACTTCCAGCGAGGAGAGGGACAATTTTGCGTTCCGTACCCAGGTGGAGAACCATAGCAGGTCGGCCTTCTTAAAGGGACATCCTCCTAGACACTTAGTCAAATTCACGCCTTTTTTTTTGGACTTCCAGCTAGGAGAGGGACTAATTTTGCGTTCCAGACCCAGGTGGAGAACCATAGCAGGTCGGCCTTCTTAAAGGGACATGCCCCTAGACACTTTGTCAAATTTACACCTTTTTTTTTGGACTTCCAGCGAGGAGAGGGACAATTTTGCGTTCCGTACCCAGGTGGAGAACCATAGCAGGTCGGCCTTCTTAAAGGGACATGCTCCTAGGCACTTAGTCAAATTTACAACTTTTTTTTGGACTTCCAGCGAGGAGAGGGACAATTTTGCGTTCCAGACCCGGGTGGAGAACCAAGGGACGTCGGCCTTCTTAAAGGGACATCCTCCTAGACACTTAGTCAAATTCACGCCTTTTTTTTTGGACTTCCAGCTAGGAGAGGGACTAATTTTGCGTTCCAGACCCAGGTGGAGAACCATAGCAGGTCGGCCTTCTTAAAGGGACATGCCCCTAGACACTTAGTCAAATTTACGCCTGAAAATAGGGCCCCAAAAGAACTGGAAATAATGTCTTTAATTCAGGGTGCAT
>NC_084585.2:24974111-25031611 GCF_033978685.3 Nerophis lumbriciformis
CTCGCATCAACCACCTTCTTCGTGACCGGCGTAATGCATCACGTCGGCAGCACATCAGCCCCCCAACCATGCGGCAAACCCCCCCGAGAGGGGGCGCGTCACGGTGGTAGGACGAGTGGCGCCATCGACACAATGCACCGCTTAAACCACGGATCTGGCGGGCAAGGATAGCGAGAAGGGATAACAATGCGGCAGCTTCCCAACAGCGACACATGCCCAGCACCATCCGGCCCTTACCAAGCCAAGCCAAGGTGTACGGAGGAGAACGGGTTGGAACCCGCCAGCCCCGCCCTCATGGCTAAATTGTCAAGTCATCATTTCCATTTTTATTTTTATTTTTATTTTTCACATCAACTTTTATCAGGGGTGGTACTGTTGCTGAGGTTGGACAAATCAGTTATTTAGCCAGGTCGAGGATCATTCTTTTAAAGAGTTTCACAGAGCTGATTGACATGAGCAGGGATTTCTTTGAGACCAGCTTAGCAATTTTGGTTATTCTCGTCTTGGCAATTCCCATCCGTTTCAACACTGCAACATTGCCCTTGTACCATTTACCACGTCGGCCAACTGGAAAGCCATGTATTTCCACCTCTGTCACATCCGGCTGCTTGTCCTTTATCAACTTGACAAGGTGTTGGTACTTTTTCCTCTTTTCGAACATAGCATGGCTCAAAGTTCCACACCCTTTCTCAAATCTGATAGTCGGGTCAATCACCATGATCCGGTTCCCTTTTGTCAAAGTAAGATCAGGAACCCACATTTTGTCCATGTGGTCAAGATATTTCACCTCAGTTTCAACTTTCCACCCCATTTTCTTGCCTTCAGCGGACACCAGTTGACAAATGGTGTTGTGGTTGGCTATTCTTTGTTTTCTCAACAGGGGACAAACTGACACAATGTGTCGGATGGATTCTTTACCTTTTCCACACAGTCTGCAGGTTATGGGCTTGAAATCAACCTTGCAGTATTTCCATACATTCGCTCTCAGTTTGAGCCCAGTGATGAACTCTGACTCACTGAGTCTGTGCTTACCTCTCAGGTAAAGCCATTCATTGCTGGTTTTGTCGTTCAAGAATACACTTTGTCCGATACCCTGGACGTCCATTTCGCACCATCTTTTAGATTCCTTTTGTCTCCACAATCTGCTGGACAGCCTTGCCACTTTTATGTCTTTGGCACATAGTGTGGGTTCACTGTGTTTGGAGCCTGTGATTCTCTCCCACTTTTTGACCAAATCTTGGACTTTGTTGGTTGTGGCTGAAATGGCTGCTACCCTGGGGTCTGGGGAGCTCATTGATTTGCATGTAGCTCTGAGTTGAGCGATGGACACTGTATCTGAAAGCTTATGTATTCCAAGGCCGCCATCACGCTTACTGCTGTATAGAAGACCATTGGAAGTCTCAAGTGGTAAGTGTAACCACTTCTTGACCGCTGTACGAATGTCCCTGTCACATTCGTCTAGCTTGGTTCGGGACACACCGGTATTAATTGCCCCATATAACACTCTTGGTAATGCGTATGTGTTAAGAATCTCCAGTTTCTGAGTGGGCTTCAGCTTGCTTTTAGCGATACCATGAAGTACGTGTCTCACCTCGTCGCGAGTGTCAGCCAGACACACGCCTTTGAGAGGTGATATCATGACGCCCAGATATTTAGCATCGTCCGTTTCCTTCAACATTCTGAGGGGAGTTCCGTCGATGCTCCATGGTTGCAGATTACATACCATCTTCCTAGATCTGCTTTTCTCGACCATGAAGCCACAACACTTTTTGGCATTGACCCTCATGCCCGATTGTTCCAAGAAGCTCTCAAGGATTCCAATGTTTGAGGTCATACCAGACCATGATTTGCTTATCATCACCAAGTCATCGGCAAAGGCCAGTGCAGTGATACAATGGGCCCCAATTTGGAATCCCTTGCCCTCGTACTCCAACCTCACCAGCAGTGGGTCTATTGCCAGGTTAAATAACAGAGGCGAGAGTGGGTCCCCCTGTTTGACCCCACTCAAGATCCTGATAGGATTGGTGAAGCCCTCGGATGTACCAATCGTCGTAACGCTTCCTCTATACATGTCAGCTATGACCGTGCGTAATGGTTCGTTTACACGTCGTGCTTTCAGGATATCAAAAATTAGCCTGTGCGATACTGAGTCGAATGCCTCAGCAAGATCCACAAAGACCACGGCCAAGGGCATCCTCTCATTCATACAGTTGGTAACCAGTCCTTTCAATATTGCGAGGTTTTCAGCACATCCGGGACTATCCGTGAATCCTTTCTGTATAGGATTCAAGTAACAAATACTTTGCATCCTCTCGTTCAAGATCCCAGAAAACAAGCGTGTTACCACAGAGCTTATTGTGATGGGCCTCCAATTGTGGACATCTTTGAGGCAATCATCATCGTCGGACTTGGGTAAGAGAGTGGTCCTACTAACTTTCAAGCTAGCAGGAACCTTTCCTTCTCTCAAAAAGGTGGAGAACCACTTTGACAATTTTCCCCCTGTGGGGTCCCATTCTTTGACTTTACTGAGTCTGACTTGGTCCGGACCTGGGGCGCTGGAGGTTTTACTTCTTTTTATCGCCCTGCACACTTCATCGGCTGAGACCTCTTCACCCATTCTGGAGTTGTCAATATCGGGTTTCACTGGGAATTGGGTAAGTTTGACATATTTTGGGGCTGCTTCCCAAACTGTTTTGTAGTGCTGTTCAACTACCTTGGTGGAAAGTGGGCATATATGTTGTTCTCTGCCATCCAAAATTCTTGAGACGAGGGCTTTTTTGTTTATCCCAAATAGGGCCAGGTTACTCATCTTTTTCGTTCGATTCTGTTCAGCAATTCGTGAGGCGATGGTTTTGTTCCCTTTTGTAGGTCTGACTCTTTTGTTCCCTCTTAACTTGTAAAGCACTCTTTTCATTGCCCTTTCCAAGCGTCTCATTGAGCTCGGGAATGTAGGTTGCGTACTTGGGCTGTCTACCAGGTATGGTGCAACAATGGTATTATCTTGAGGTCCTCCACCCAAATCTTCACCAGGGTTACCCACAATGTTTGGGTCAGGTTTTGGAGGATCTAGTTTGTTGAGATGCTTTAACTTGTTGTAGATTTGAGTCTCTGAAAACCTAGGGAGACATTCCATCGCCATGGCCACGACAATTATATTGTCACCAAATTTCGTTTTTATTCCCATTAGGGTGTCCCTCTCACCCAGTGACCATCTAGTGTTTTGGGTTTTAGCCACAGACAATCCCTGTTGTCTTGCTTTGTCAAAATATGATCTGGGGTGGGCTCCGCGCATATGCAGACTCATCCCTCTTTTAGAACCAAAGGATTTGGAACACACCCCGCAAGAAATTCTTCCACCAGTGGTCTTCACTTTTTTGGTGTTCCCATACTTGGGGACATGACAAGCTGCAGACCTCAAAGATAGGAAGTTTCTGGTACATTTTCGACATGAAATCTCAATTTTCTTGGCTTTGTGTTTATTACGAAGGTGTCCTATTGCTTTGCTAGCATTTTCCAGCAACACCTCGCAATGTGTACATTTGCTCACCAGCCAAGGAACCCTGATGCCCATTATAACATGAGAAGGGAACTTACCCGGAAGCCTGCTTACGTGGGCATGTTTATCCTCGTGTGACATCGTCAGCATGGAAGCAGGTTCAGGTGCAAAAAGTTCCTTACGGCAAGATGGTCGTGATAGCCGCTCTTTAAATAGTCCAGGATTGTCTGGATCCGGAGATGGGCGGATTCTTTGGGCCCACTTCATCATCATTCTGTGGGGGTCCCTTGGCCTGGGGCTAGTGTAACTACGTTGTCGCCACAGACTAGCCCGGGAGCTTCTGTATCCCGAGGGGTTTCGGTTTGCCCATCCGGGGGAGCGGGGCATCGCATCCGCCGATCTGGTCCTCAGAGGCTTTACACGAGGGTCCCCAGACAGTCTTCTTTTCCTTCCCCGCGGCTGAAAGGTGTTGCTACCTGGTCCAGCGTCATCTCCGCTGCTAAAAGGATCCATCTTTTAAGCCAGCAAACTGCCTGGTTTCCCTCTAAACAGCAGGCTGTTTGTTCCAAGGGCTGCACTTTGCCCAAGGTTCGGGTCTTCCTCCGGTAGTGCTAAATGAGCTGCGCTATCCCCTTGAGGCTCTGGCCAGCGCGGTGTCCAACTCACACTCACCAGCAAACTTCCAAAGGATGTTCAACATCTCTTCCACCCAGGTTTATGTGGCATCCAAGCCAACTGTTCCTTTATATGTTAGCCAATGAGGAGCCTTCTCTGGTATACATATTCAAGGGCAGGCGGGACTATCACTCTCAACGGCCAAAGGTATGCAAGTCAACAGATATACACAGCTTAAGGGGGGCCTCCCCCCGTGTGAGCCATCGATACCAATAGCTTCTCATTGTTGTGCTAATGTTGTTTTCACAGCTCAGGGGACACAGACCTCCCCCCCTGCCTTGTTCACACCTCCAGTTGCTTTACTCTTACTACATCCGAGTCACTTGCTTCATGATTAATGAAAACATTCTTGGCAAATGCTTTCGCTCTCGTCCGTCTTGCGCCGGTCCAAGAATTTCACCTCTAGCGGCACAATACGAATGCCCCCGGCAGTCCCTCTTAATCATGGCTCCAGTTCATGGAGAGCAAAACCCACAAAATAGAACCGGAGTCCTATTCCATTATTCCTAGCTGGGGTTTTCAGGCGCTCCCGGCCTGCTTTGAACACTCGGATTTTTTCAAAGTAAACGCTTCGGGCCCCGGCGGGACACTCAGTCAAGAGCATCCCGGGGGCGCCGATAGGCAGGGGTGTGGGCCGGGCGGCGGCTCGCCTTTCGGCGGCGCGCCCGCCCCGTTCCCGAAGTCCAACTACGAGCTTTTTAACTGCAGCAACTTTAAGATACGCTATTGGAGCTGGAATTACCGCGGCTGCTGGCACCAGACTTGCCCTCCAATGGATCCTCGTTAAAGGATTTAGAGTGTACTCATTCCAATTACAGGGCCTCGAAAGAGTCCTGTATTGTTATTTTTCGTCACTACCTCCCCGCGTCGGGAATGGGTAATTTGCGCGCCTGCTGCCTTCCTTGGATGTGGTAGCTGTTTCTCAGGCTCCCTCTCCGGAATCGAACCCTGATTCCCCGTTACCCGTTGTCACCATGGTAGGCACAGAACCTGCCATCGAAAGTTGATAGGGCAGACATTCGAAAGAGACGTCGCCGCCACCAGGGGCCGGCGATCTGCTCGAGGTTATCTAGAGTCACCAAAGCGGCCGGAGCGTTCCCCCCGGGGGGGGAGCCCCGTATGGGTTTTCGGTCTGATAAATGCGCGCATCCCCGTCCAGGGTCAGCGCTCGTATGCATGTATTAGCTCTAGAATTGCCACAGTTATCCAAGTAACGGTGGAGTGTTCAAAGGAACCATAACTGATTTAATGAGCCATTCGCAGTTTCACTGTCAAACTCGTTTGCACTTGCACTTGCATGGCTTAATCTTTGAGACAAGCATATGCTACTGGCAGGATCAACCAGGTAGACCCGCTAGCGTGTTTACTGGCTTCTGTGATTCCCCGGCCGGGATGCCTACCGGCCAAGCCGAACGTTCGGTGACACTTGCCTTTCAGTCAGCGCGCAAGCGGCTTGCACGGGCCGTGAGCCGTCGCACACAGCCCGAGGAGTCCCGCGGGGCCAACGTCATGCTCGGCTGAGAGTGGTTTTCGGCACGCTGTCCTGCCGGGTCTACGAAGGGGTGGCATGGGTTGCGCGCAGTGTCTCATGGCGCCGCCTAGGGTTCGAAAAAGGTGTTTCCGGAAGCACCGCAGCCGTCGCTGCCCAGGCCCGCCGGCACCACCCGGGGCGTGGGCCCGGATGGCATATGCGCGACGGGACGCTGGGGCCGAGCCGGAGCGGGTCCGATGTAGGACAACTAGGGCAGACGGGTCGTCTCGATCTCGCTTCAAATCGGGCTTGCCGGGCGGCAATAGAGGCAGACCTGCAGGGCCGGAGGAATCCCCCACCTGGGTAACCGGCTGACGCCGGCCGGTGAGGGCCGCTCCGTGGCAAGTCGTGTTTACCAGAGGGTTAGAGGGGAAAGGGGAAGTGGGCCGGGGCTTTTCCCAGGTCCGAGCCCCTGTCGCTCAAGTCCTGGGAAGCCCCGAGTACCTGGACGGAGGTCCAGGATTTCATTCATACGGGAAAAGTTGAAAATGTGTCCGAGACAGCGCCCCCTAGGCGGACGCGCGCTCCGGACCGAGCCCCTGTCGCTCGAGCCCTGGAAGCCCCAAGTACCTGGGTGGAATCAGTTCCAGGATTTCATTCATGCGGGAAAAGTTGAAAATGTGTCCGAGACAGCGCCCCCTAGGCGGACACACGCTCCGGACAGAGCCCCTGTCGCTCAAGCCCTGGAAGCCCCAAGTACCTGGGTGGAATCAGTTCCAGGATTTCATTCATGCGGGAAAAGTTGAAAATGTGTCCGGGACAGCGCCCCCTAGGCGGACACACGCTCCGTACAGAGCCCCTGTCGCTCAAGCCCTGGAAGCCCTAAGTACCTGGGTGGAATCAGTTCCAGGATTTCATTCATGCGGGAAAAGTTGAAAATGTGTCCGAGACAGCGCCCCCTAGGCGGACACACGCTCCGGACAGAGCCCCTGTCGCTCAAGCCCTGGAAGCCCCAAGTACCTGGGTGGAATCAGTTCCAGGATTTCATTCATGCGGGAAAAGTTGAAAATGTGTCCGAGACAGCGCCCCCTAGGCGGACACACGCTCCGGACAGAGCCCCTGTCGCTCAAGCCCTGGAAGCCCTAAGTACCTGGGTGGAATCAGTTCCAGGATTTCATTCATGCGGGAAAAGTTGAAAATGTGTCCGGGACAGCGCCCCCTAGGCGGACACACGCTCCGGACAGAGCCCCTGTCGCTCAAGCCCTGGAAGCCCTAAGTACCTGGGTGGAATCAGTTCCAGGATTTCATCCATGCGGGAAAAGTTGAAAATGTGTCCGAGACAGCGCCCCCTAGGCGGACACACGCTCCGGACAGAGCCCCTGTCGCTCAAGCCCTGGAAGCCCTAAGTACCTGGGTGGAATCAGTTCCAGGATTTCATCCATGCGGGAAAAGTTGAAAATGTGTCCGGGACAGCGCCCCCTAGGCGGACACACGCTCCGGACAGAGCCCCTGTCGCTCAAGCCCTGGAAGCCCTAAGTACCTGGGTGGAATCAGTTCCAGGATTTCATTCATGCGGGAAAAGTTGAAAATGTGTCCGAGAAGGCGCCCCTTAGGCGGACACAGGTGTCTGCATGAGCCCCTGTCGCTCAGATGCTGGAAGAGCAGTTTGAAAAAGGACCGGGGTAAAGAGGGGGAAAGCACCATATATGTGTCCGGGAAGGCGCCCCTCGGGCGGACACAGGTGTCTGCATGAGCCCCTGTCGCTCAGATGCTGGAAGATCAGTTTGAAAAAGGACCGGGGTAAAGAGGGGGGAAGCACCATATATGTGTCCGGGAAGGCGCCCCTCGGGCGGACACAGGTGTCTGCATGAGCCCCTGTCGCTCAGATGCTGGAAGATCAGTTTGAAAAAAGAACCAGAGGATAGAGGGGAAAAACACCATATTTGTGTCCGAAAATAGCTCACTTTGACTCGGACGCGTTCCCTGTGATTTCAGCCTGTCAGACATGGTGCACATAGTAACGAGATGGAGGTGTTTTGGTCGACCAGGTAAAAAACGAAAAATCGAGAGAAGGTAAAAAGTAGGTGAAAAATTAAGCCTCTCTCGTTAAGGTACTTAGAAAAAATCCCCAAAAAAAAATGAACTCCCATTGAAATGAATGGGGAAAATTTTTTTTCTCGTTTTTTTTCTAAGTACAACAACGAGAGAAGGTAAAAAATGGTTTTTTTTAGCCTCTCTCGTTAAGGTACTTAGAAAAAAACCCAGATTTTTTATTTTCTCGTTTTTTTTCTAAGTACAACAACGAGAGAAGGTAAAAACAGGTGCTTTTTAGCCTCTCTCGTTAAGGTACTTGGAAAAAATCCGAGACATGTTTGGTCTTCCCCACTGACAGTGCGCCTTTGCTGGGTAAGTTGTGGACGTGCCAGGCACCCCCGGGACACCGGTGGAACGCGGCCGGACTCGTGGTACTCCAACCCGGGCATAATTTTGGATATTTCCCGGTCCTTTTTTTCCCCACTTTCCCAACTTTTCTTCTGAATCACAGTGCGCCTTTGCTGGGTAAGTTGTGGACATGGCAGGCACCCCCGGGACACCGGTGGAACGCGGCCGGACTCGTGGTACTCCAACCCGGGCATAATTTTGGATCAAATTCGGGACTTTTGCCCACTTTCCCAACTTTTCTTCCCAATCACAGTGCGCCTTTGCTGGGTAAGTTGTGGACATGGCAGGCACCCCCGGGACACCGGTGGAACGCGGCCGGACTCGTGGTACTCCAACCCGGGCATAATTTTGGATCAAATTCGGGACTTTTGCCCACTTTCCCAACTTTTCTTCCCAATCACAGTGCGCCTTTGCTGGGTAAGTTGTGGACATGGCAGGCACCCCCGGGACACCGGTGGAACGCGGCCGGACTCGTGGTACTCCAACCCGGGCATAATTTTGGATCAAATTCGGGACTTTTGCCCACTTTCCCAACTTTTCTTCCCAATCACAGTGCGCCTTTGCTGGGTGCGTTGTGGACATTGTAGGCACCCCGGAACCCTGGTGGAACGCGGCGGGACTTGTGGGACTCGAACCTGGGTGTGATTTTGGACCAAATTCGGGACTTTTGCCCACTTTCCCAACTTTTCTTCCCAATCACAGTGCGCCTTTGCTGGGTGCGTCTTGGACATTGTAGGCACCCCGGAACCCTGGTGGAACGCGGCGGGACTTGTGGGACTCGAACCTGGGTGTGATTTTGGACCAAATTCGGGACTTTTGCCCACTTTCCCAACTTTTCTTCCCAATCACAGTGCGCCTTTGCTGGGTGCGTCTTGGACATTGTAGGCACCCCGGAACCCTGGTGGAACGCGGCGGGACTTGTGGGACTCGAACCTGGGTGTGATTTTGGACCAAATTCGGGACTTTTGCCCACTTTCCCAACTTTTCTTCCCAATCACAGTGCGCCTTTGCTGGGTGCGTCTTGGACATTGTAGGCACCCCGGAACCCTGGTGGAACGCGGCGGGACTTGTGGGACTCGAACCTGGGTGTGATTTTGGACCAAATTCGGGACTTTTGCCCACTTTCCCAACTTTTCTTCCCAATCACAGTGCGCCTTTGCTGGGTGCGTCTTGGACATTGTAGGCACCCCGGAACCCTGGTGGAACGCGGCGGGACTTGTGGGACTCGAACCTGGGTGTGATTTTGGACCAAATTCGGGACTTTTGCCCACTTTCCCAACTTTTCTTCCCAATCACAGTGCGCCTTTGCTGGGTGCGTCGTGGACATGTCAGGCACCCCGGAACCCTGGTGGAACGCGGCGGGACTTGTGGGACTCGAACCTGGGTGTGATTTTGGACCAAATTCGGGACTTTTGCCCACTTTCCCAACTTTTCTTCCCAATCACAGTGCGCCTTTGCTGGGTAAGTTGTGGACATTGTAGGCACCCCGAGACACTGGTGGAACGCGGCGGGACTTGTGGGACTCGAACCTGGGTGTGATTTTGGACCAAATTCGGGACTTTTGCCCACTTTCCCAACTTTTCTTCCCAATCACAGTGCGCCTTTGCTGGGTGCGTTGTGGACATTGTAGGCACCCCGGCACTCTGATGGAACGCGGCGGGACTTGCGGGACTCGAACCTGGGTGTGATTTTGGACCAAATTCGGGACTTTTGCCCACTTTCCCAACTTTTCTTCCCAATCACAGTGCGCCTTTGCTGGGTAAGTTGTGGACATTGTAGGCACCCCGGAACCCTGGTGGAACGCGGCGGGACTTGTGGGACTCGAACCTGGGTGTGATTTTGGACCAAATTCGGGACTTTTGCCCACTTTCCCAACTTTTCTTCCCAATCACAGTGCGCCTTTGCTGGGTGCGTCGTGGACATTGTAGGCACCCCGGAACCCTGGTGGAACGCGGCGGGACTTGTGGGACTCGAACCTGGGTGTGATTTTGGACCAAATTCGGGACTTTTGCCCACTTTCCCAACTTTTCTTCCCAATCACAGTGCGCCTTTGCTGGGTAAGTTGTGGACATTGTAGGCACCCCGAGACACTGGTGGAACGCGGCGGGACTTGTGGGACTCGAACCTGGGTGTGATTTTGGACCAAATTCGGGACTTTTGCCCACTTTCCCAACTTTTCTTCCCAATCACAGTGCGCCTTTGCTGGGTGCGTTGTGGACATTGTAGGCACCCCGGAACCCTGGTGGAACGCGGCGGGACTTGTGGGACTCGAACCTGGGTGTGATTTTGGACCAAATTCGGGACTTTTGCCCACTTTCCCAACTTTTCTTCCCAATCACAGTGCGCCTTTGCTGGGTAAGTTGTGGACATTGTAGGCACCCCGAGACACTGGTGGAACGCGGCGGGACTTGTGGGACTCGAACCTGGGTGTGATTTTGGATCAAATTCGGGCCTTTTGCCCACTTTTCCCAACTTTTCTTCCCAATCACAGTGCACCTTTGCTGGGTAAGTTGTGGACATGCCAGGCACCCCCGGGACACCGGTGGAACGCGGCGGGACTTGTGGGACTCGAACCTGGGTGTGATTTTGGATCATTTCGTGGACTTTTGCTATGCATGCCTTCTCCCCGCTAGTTTGATGTGTGCTGCTGCAAAAGTTCCAAGAGGGCGTTTTTGCCCCCCTCCAAACTCCCTCTCTTTGTTTATAGTGCATATTTTCTGCTGGATCTACTCTCTATTTAGTCCAAGGAAAAAAACTAGCCGGTCGCGGCAAATTTTTACAATCGGTCGCCAAACTACGGCACGAGGGCCGAACGCGGTACGCCGGCGTCCAAGATACGGCCCGGGGATTTTTTTGATTTTTTGGGCTTTTTTTGATTTTTTTGGACATGTTGGGCATCCCAGGACTCGGGTGCGACTGCAGGACGTGTGGGGCTCTAACCTGGGTGTGGTTTTTGGTCATTTTTCCGGACTTTTGCCCACTTTTCCAACTTTTCTTCCCAATCACAGTGCGCCTTTGCTGGGTGCGTCGTGGACATTGTAGGCACCCCGGAACCCTGGTGGAACGCGGCGGGACTTGTGGGACTCGAACCTGGGTGTGATTTTGGACCAAATTCGGGACTTTTGCCCACTTTCCCAACTTTTCTTCCCAATCACAGTGCGCCTTTGCTGGGTAAGTTGTGGACATTGTAGGCACCCCGAGACACTGGTGGAACGCGGCGGGACTTGTGGGACTCGAACCTGGGTGTGATTTTGGACCAAATTCGGGACTTTTGCCCACTTTCCCAACTTTTCTTCCCAATCACAGTGCGCCTTTGCTGGGTGCGTTGTGGACATTGTAGGCACCCCGGCACTCTGATGGAACGCGGCGGGACTTGCGGGACTCGAACCTGGGTGTGATTTTGGACCAAATTCGGGACTTTTGCCCACTTTCCCAACTTTTCTTCCCAATCACAGTGCGCCTTTGCTGGGTAAGTTGTGGACATTGTAGGCACCCCGGAACCCTGGTGGAACGCGGCGGGACTTGTGGGACTCGAACCTGGGTGTGATTTTGGACCAAATTCGGGACTTTTGCCCACTTTCCCAACTTTTCTTCCCAATCACAGTGCGCCTTTGCTGGGTGCGTCGTGGACATTGTAGGCACCCCGGAACCCTGGTGGAACGCGGCGGGACTTGTGGGACTCGAACCTGGGTGTGATTTTGGACCAAATTCGGGACTTTTGCCCACTTTCCCAACTTTTCTTCCCAATCACAGTGCGCCTTTGCTGGGTAAGTTGTGGACATTGTAGGCACCCCGAGACACTGGTGGAACGCGGCGGGACTTGTGGGACTCGAACCTGGGTGTGATTTTGGACCAAATTCGGGACTTTTGCCCACTTTCCCAACTTTTCTTCCCAATCACAGTGCGCCTTTGCTGGGTGCGTTGTGGACATTGTAGGCACCCCGAGACACTGGTGGAACGCGGCGGGACTTGTGGGACTCGAACCTGGGTGTGATTTTGGACCAAATTCGGGACTTTTGCCCACTTTCCCAACTTTTCTTCCCAATCACAGTGCGCCTTTGCTGGGTGCGTTGTGGACATTGTAGGCACCCCGGAAC
Organism: Nerophis lumbriciformis; assembly: GCF_033978685.3. Lineage (NCBI taxonomy): Eukaryota > Metazoa > Chordata > Actinopteri > Syngnathiformes > Syngnathidae > Nerophis > Nerophis lumbriciformis. The sequence continues at coordinate 24,986,293 of NC_084585.2, forward strand.
CCTGGTGGAACGCGGCGGGACTTGTGGGACTCGAACCTGGGTGTGATTTTGGACCAAATTCGGGACTTTTGCCCACTTTCCCAACTTTTCTTCCCAATCACAGTGCACCTTTGCTGGGTAAGTTGTGGACATTGTAGGCACCCCGGCACTCTGATGGAACGCGGCGGGACTTGCGGGACTCGAACCTGGGTGTGATTTTGGATAAAATTCGGGACTTTTGCCCACTTTCCCAACTTTTCTTCCCAACCACAGTGCGCCTTTGCTGGGTAAGTTGTGGACATTGTAGGCACCCCGGAACCCTGGTGGAACGCGGCGGGACTTGTGGGACTCGAACCTGGGTGTGATTTTGGACCAAATTCGGGACTTTTGCCCACTTTCCCAACTTTTCTTCCCAATCACAGTGCGCCTTTGCTGGGTAAGTTGTGGACATTGTAGGCACCCCGGAACCCTGGTGGAACGCGGCGGGACTTGTGGGACTCGAACCTGGGTGTGATTTTGGATCATTTCGTGGACTTTTGCTATGCATGCCTTCTCCCCGCTAGTTTGATGTGTGCTGCTGCAAAAGTTCCAAGAGGGCGTTTTTGCCCCCCTCCAAACTCCCTCTCTTTGTTTATAGTGCATATTTTCTGCTGGATCTACTCTCTATTTACTCCAAGGAAAAAAACTAGCCGGTCGCGGCAAATTTTTACAATCGGTCGCCAAACTACGGCACGAGGGCCGAACGCGGTACGCCGGCGTCCAAGATACGGCCCGGGGATTTTTTTGATTTTTTGGGCTTTTTTTGATTTTTTTGGACATGTTGGGCATCCCAGGACTCGGGTGCGACTGCAGGACGTGTGGGGCTCTAACATGGGTGTGGTTTTTGGTCATTTTTCCGGACTTTTGCCCACTTTTCCAACTTTTCTTCCCAATCACAGTGCGCCTTTGCTGGGTGCGTCGTGGACATTGTAGGCACCCCGGAACCCTGGTGGAACGCGGCGGGACTTGTGGGACTCGAACCTGGGTGTGATTTTGGACCAAATTCGGGACTTTTGCCCACTTTCCCAACTTTTCTTCCCAATCACAGTGCGCCTTTGCTGGGTAAGTTGTGGACATTGTAGGCACCCCGAGACACTGGTGGAACGCGGCGGGACTTGTGGGACTCGAACCTGGGTGTGATTTTGGACCAAATTCGGGACTTTTGCCCACTTTCCCAACTTTTCTTCCCAATCACAGTGCGCCTTTGCTGGGTGCGTTGTGGACATTGTAGGCACCCCGGCACTCTGATGGAACGCGGCGGGACTTGCGGGACTCGAACCTGGGTGTGATTTTGGACCAAATTCGGGACTTTTGCCCACTTTCCCAACTTTTCTTCCCAATCACAGTGCGCCTTTGCTGGGTAAGTTGTGGACATTGTAGGCACCCCGGAACCCTGGTGGAACGCGGCGGGACTTGTGGGACTCGAACCTGGGTGTGATTTTGGACCAAATTCGGGACTTTTGCCCACTTTCCCAACTTTTCTTCCCAATCACAGTGCGCCTTTGCTGGGTGCGTCGTGGACATTGTAGGCACCCCGGAACCCTGGTGGAACGCGGCGGGACTTGTGGGACTCGAACCTGGGTGTGATTTTGGACCAAATTCGGGACTTTTGCCCACTTTCCCAACTTTTCTTCCCAATCACAGTGCGCCTTTGCTGGGTAAGTTGTGGACATTGTAGGCACCCCGAGACACTGGTGGAACGCGGCGGGACTTGTGGGACTCGAACCTGGGTGTGATTTTGGACCAAATTCGGGACTTTTGCCCACTTTCCCAACTTTTCTTCCCAATCACAGTGCGCCTTTGCTGGGTGGGTTGTGGACATTGTAGGCACCCCGAGACACTGGTGGAACGCGGCGGGACTTGTGGGACTCGAACCTGGGTGTGATTTTGGACCAAATTCGGGACTTTTGCCCACTTTCCCAACTTTTCTTCCCAATCACAGTGCGCCTTTGCTGGGTAAGTTGTGGACATTGTAGGCACCCCGAGACACTGGTGGAACGCGGCGGGACTTGTGGGACTCGAACCTGGGTGTGATTTTGGACCAAATTCGGGACTTTTGCCCACTTTCCCAACTTTTCTTCCCAATCACAGTGCGCCTTTGCTGGGTGCGTTGTGGACATTGTAGGCACCCCGGAACCCTGGTGGAACGCGGCGGGACTTGTGGGACTCGAACCTGGGTGTGATTTTGGACCAAATTCGGGACTTTTGCCCACTTTCCCAACTTTTCTTCCCAATCACAGTGCACCTTTGCTGGGTAAGTTGTGGACATTGTAGGCACCCCGGCACTCTGATGGAACGCGGCGGGACTTGCGGGACTCGAACCTGGGTGTGATTTTGGATAAAATTCGGGACTTTTGCCCACTTTCCCAACTTTTCTTCCCAACCACAGTGCGCCTTTGCTGGGTAAGTTGTGGACATTGTAGGCACCCCGGAACCCTGGTGGAACGCGGCGGGACTTGTGGGACTCGAACCTGGGTGTGATTTTGGACCAAATTCGGGACTTTTGCCCACTTTCCCAACTTTTCTTCCCAATCACAGTGCGCCTTTGCTGGGTAAGTTGTGGACATTGTAGGCACCCCGGCACTCTGATGGAACGCGGCGGGACTTGCGGGACTCGAACCTGGGTGTGATTTTGGACCAAATTCGGGACTTTTGCCCACTTTCCCAACTTTTCTTCCCAATCACAGTGCGCCTTTGCTGGGTAAGTTGTGGACATTGTAGGCACCCCGGAACCCTGGTGGAACGCGGCGGGACTTGTGGGACTCGAACCTGGGTGTGATTTTGGACCAAATTCGGGACTTTTGCCCACTTTCCCAACTTTTCTTCCCAATCACAGTGCGCCTTTGCTGGGTGCGTCGTGGACATTGTAGGCACCCCGGAACCCTGGTGGAACGCGGCGGGACTTGTGGGACTCGAACCTGGGTGTGATTTTGGACCAAATTCGGGACTTTTGCCCACTTTCCCAACTTTTCTTCCCAATCACAGTGCGCCTTTGCTGGGTAAGTTGTGGACATTGTAGGCACCCCGAGACACTGGTGGAACGCGGCGGGACTTGTGGGACTCGAACCTGGGTGTGATTTTGGACCAAATTCGGGACTTTTGCCCACTTTCCCAACTTTTCTTCCCAATCACAGTGCGCCTTTGCTGGGTGCGTTGTGGACATTGTAGGCACCCCGAGACACTGGTGGAACGCGGCGGGACTTGTGGGACTCGAACCTGGGTGTGATTTTGGACCAAATTCGGGACTTTTGCCCACTTTCCCAACTTTTCTTCCCAATCACAGTGCGCCTTTGCTGGGTGCGTTGTGGACATTGTAGGCACCCCGGAACCCTGGTGGAACGCGGCGGGACTTGTGGGACTCGAACCTGGGTGTGATTTTGGACCAAATTCGGGACTTTTGCCCACTTTCCCAACTTTTCTTCCCAATCACAGTGCGCCTTTGCTGGGTAAGTTGTGGACATTGTAGGCACCCCGGCACTCTGATGGAACGCGGCGGGACTTGCGGGACTCGAACCTGGGTGTGATTTTGGATAAAATTCGGGACTTTTGCCCACTTTCCCAACTTTTCTTCCCAACCACAGTGCGCCTTTGCTGGGTAAGTTGTGGACATTGTAGGCACCCCGGAACCCTGGTGGAACGCGGCGGGACTTGTGGGACTCGAACCTGGGTGTGATTTTGGACCAAATTCGGGACTTTTGCCCACTTTCCCAACTTTTCTTCCCAATCACAGTGCGCCTTTGCTGGGTGAGTTGTGGACATTGTAGGCACCCCGGCACTCTGATGGAACGCGGCGGGACTTGCGGGACTCGAACCTGGGTGTGATTTTGGACCAAATTCGGGACTTTTGCCCACTTTCCCAACTTTTCTTCCCAATCACAGTGCGCCTTTGCTGGGTAAGTTGTGGACATTGTAGGCACCCCGGAACCCTGGTGGAACGCGGCGGGACTTGTGGGACTCGAACCTGGGTGTGATTTTGGACCAAATTCGGGACTTTTGCCCACTTTCCCAACTTTTCTTCCCAATCACAGTGCGCCTTTGCTGGGTGCGTCGTGGACATTGTAGGCACCCCGGAACCCTGGTGGAACGCGGCGGGACTTGTGGGACTCGAACCTGGGTGTGATTTTGGACCAAATTCGGGACTTTTGCCCACTTTCCCAACTTTTCTTCCCAATCACAGTGCGCCTTTGCTGGGGTAAGTTGTGGACATTGTAGGCACCCCGAGACACTGGTGGAACGCGGCGGGACTTGTGGGACTCGAACCTGGGTGTGATTTTGGACCAAATTCGGGACTTTTGCCCACTTTCCCAACTTTTCTTCCCAATCACAGTGCGCCTTTGCTGGGTGCGTTGTGGACATTGTAGGCACCCCGAGACACTGGTGGAACGCGGCGGGACTTGTGGGACTCGAACCTGGGTGTGATTTTGGACCAAATTCGGGACTTTTGCCCACTTTCCCAACTTTTCTTCCCAATCACAGTGCGCCTTTGCTGGGTGCGTTGTGGACATTGTAGGCACCCCGGAACCCTGGTGGAACGCGGCGGGACTTGTGGGACTCGAACCTGGGTGTGATTTTGGACCAAATTCGGGACTTTTGCCCACTTTCCCAACTTTTCTTCCCAATCACAGTGCACCTTTGCTGGGTAAGTTGTGGACATTGTAGGCACCCCGGCACTCTGATGGAACGCGGCGGGACTTGCGGGACTCGAACCTGGGTGTGATTTTGGATAAAATTCGGGACTTTTGCCCACTTTCCCAACTTTTCTTCCCAACCACAGTGCGCCTTTGCTGGGTAAGTTGTGGACATTGTAGGCACCCCGGCACTCTGATGGAACGCGGCGGGACTTGCGGGACTCGAACCTGGGTGTGATTTTGGATAAAATTCGGGACTTTTGCCCACTTTCCCAACTTTTCTTCCCAATCACAGTGCGCCTTTGCTGGGTGCGTCGTGGACATTGTAGGCACCCCGGAACCCTGGTGGAACGCGGCGGGACTTGTGGGACTCGAACCTGGGTGTGATTTTGGACCAAATTCGGGACTTTTGCCCACTTTCCCAACTTTTCTTCCCAATCACAGTGCGCCTTTGCTGGGTAAGTTGTGGACATTGTAGGCACCCCGAGACACTGGTGGAACGCGGCGGGACTTGTGGGACTCGAACCTGGGTGTGATTTTGGACCAAATTCGGGACTTTTGCCCACTTTCCCAACTTTTCTTCCCAATCACAGTGCGCCTTTGCTGGGTGCGTTGTGGACATTGTAGGCACCCCGGAACCCTGGTGGAACGCGGCGGGACTTGTGGGACTCGAACCTGGGTGTGATTTTGGACCAAATTCGGGACTTTTGCCCACTTTCCCAACTTTTCTTCCCAATCACAGTGCGCCTTTGCTGGGTAAGTTGTGGACATTGTAGGCACCCCGAGACACTGGTGGAACGCGGCGGGACTTGTGGGACTCGAACCTGGGTGTGATTTTGGATCAAATTCGGGCCTTTTGCCCACTTTTCCCAACTTTTCTTCCCAATCACAGTGCACCTTTGCTGGGTAAGTTGTGGACATGCCAGGCACCCCCGGGACACCGGTGGAACGCGGCGGGACTTGTGGGACTCGAACCTGGGTGTGATTTTGGATCATTTCGTGGACTTTTGCTATGCATGCCTTCTCCCCGCTAGTTTGATGTGTGCTGCTGCAAAAGTTCCAAGAGGGCGTTTTTGCCCCCCTCCAAACTCCCTCTCTTTGTTTATAGTGCATATTTTCTGCTGGATCTACTCTCTATTTAGTCCAAGGAAAAAAACTAGCCGGTCGCGGCAAATTTTTACAATCGGTCGCCAAACTACGGCACGAGGGCCGAACGCGGTACGCCGGCGTCCAAGATACGGCCCGGGGATTTTTTTGATTTTTTGGGCTTTTTTTGATTTTTTTGGACATGTTGGGCATCCCAGGACTCGGGTGCGACTGCAGGACGTGTGGGGCTCTAACCTGGGTGTGGTTTTTGGTCATTTTTCCGGACTTTTGCCCACTTTTCCAACTTTTCTTCCCAATCACAGTGCGCCTTTGCTGGGTGCGTCGTGGACATTGTAGGCACCCCGGAACCCTGGTGGAACGCGGCGGGACTTGTGGGACTCGAACCTGGGTGTGATTTTGGACCAAATTCGGGACTTTTGCCCACTTTCCCAACTTTTCTTCCCAATCACAGTGCGCCTTTGCTGGGTAAGTTGTGGACATTGTAGGCACCCCGAGACACTGGTGGAACGCGGCGGGACTTGTGGGACTCGAACCTGGGTGTGATTTTGGACCAAATTCGGGACTTTTGCCCACTTTCCCAACTTTTCTTCCCAATCACAGTGCGCCTTTGCTGGGTGCGTTGTGGACATTGTAGGCACCCCGGCACTCTGATGGAACGCGGCGGGACTTGCGGGACTCGAACCTGGGTGTGATTTTGGACCAAATTCGGGACTTTTGCCCACTTTCCCAACTTTTCTTCCCAATCACAGTGCGCCTTTGCTGGGTAAGTTGTGGACATTGTAGGCACCCCGGAACCCTGGTGGAACGCGGCGGGACTTGTGGGACTCGAACCTGGGTGTGATTTTGGACCAAATTCGGGACTTTTGCCCACTTTCCCAACTTTTCTTCCCAATCACAGTGCGCCTTTGCTGGGTGCGTCGTGGACATTGTAGGCACCCCGGAACCCTGGTGGAACGCGGCGGGACTTGTGGGACTCGAACCTGGGTGTGATTTTGGACCAAATTCGGGACTTTTGCCCACTTTCCCAACTTTTCTTCCCAATCACAGTGCGCCTTTGCTGGGTGCGTTGTGGACATTGTAGGCACCCCGAGACACTGGTGGAACGCGGCGGGACTTGTGGGACTCGAACCTGGGTGTGATTTTGGACCAAATTCGGGACTTTTGCCCACTTTCCCAACTTTTCTTCCCAATCACAGTGCGCCTTTGCTGGGTGCGTTGTGGACATTGTAGGCACCCCGAGACACTGGTGGAACGCGGCGGGACTTGTGGGACTCGAACCTGGGTGTGATTTTGGACCAAATTCGGGACTTTTGCCCACTTTCCCAACTTTTCTTCCCAATCACAGTGCGCCTTTGCTGGGTGCGTTGTGGACATTGTAGGCACCCCGGAACCCTGGTGGAACGCGGCGGGACTTGTGGGACTCGAACCTGGGTGTGATTTTGGACCAAATTCGGGACTTTTGCCCACTTTCCCAACTTTTCTTCCCAATCACAGTGCGCCTTTGCTGGGTGCGTCGTGGACATGTCAGGCACCCCGGAACCCTGGTGGAACGCGGCGGGACTTGTGGGACTCGAACCTGGGTGTGATTTTGGACCAAATTCGGGACTTTTGCCCACTTTCCCAACTTTTCTTCCCAATCACAGTGCGCCTTTGCTGGGTGCGTTGTGGACATTGTAGGCACCCCGGAACCCTGGTGGAACGCGGCGGGACTTGTGGGACTCGAACCTGGGTGTGATTTTGGACCAAATTCGGGACTTTTGCCCACTTTCCCAACTTTTCTTCCCAATCACAGTGCGCCTTTGCTGGGTGCGTTGTGGACATTGTAGGCACCCCGGCACTCTGATGGAACGCGGCGGGACTTGCGGGACTCGAACCTGGGTGTGATTTTGGACCAAATTCGGGACTTTTGCCCACTTTCCCAACTTTTCTTCCCAATCACAGTGCGGTGCGCCTTTGCTGGGTAAGTTGTGGACATTGTAGGCACCCCGGAACCCTGGTGGAACGCGGCGGGACTTGTGGGACTCGAACCTGGGTGTGATTTTGGACCAATTCGGGACTTTTGCCCACTTTCCCAACTTTTCTTCCCAATCACAGTGCGCCTTTGCTGGGTAAGTTGTGGACATGCCAGGCACCCCCGGGACACCGGTGGAACGCGGCGGGACTTGTGGGACTCGAACCTGGGTGTGATTTTGGACCAAATTCGGGACTTTTGCCCACTTTCCCAACTTTTCTTCCCAATCACAGTGCGCCTTTGCTGGGTAAGTTGTGGACATTGTAGGCACCCCGAGACACTGGTGGAACGCGGCGGGACTTGTGGGACTCGAACCTGGGTGTGATTTTGGATCAAATTCGGGCCTTTTGCCCACTTTCCCCAACTTTTCTTCCCAATCACAGTGCGCCTTTGCTGGGTAAGTTGTGGACATGCCAGGCACCCCCGGGACACCGGTGGAACGCGGCGGGACTTGTGGGACTCGAACCTGGGTGTGATTTTGGATCATTTCGTGGACTTTTGCTATGCATGCCTTCTCCCCGCTAGTTTGATGTGTGCTGCTGCAAAAGTTCCAAGAGGGCGTTTTTGCCCCCCTCCAAACTCCCTCTCTTTGTTTATAGTGCATATTTTCTGCTGGATCTACTCTCTATTTACTCCAAGGAAAAAAACTAGCCGGTCGCGGCAAATTTTTACAATCGGTCGCCAAACTACGGCACGAGGGCCGAACGCGGTACGCCGGCGTCCAAGATACGGCCCGGGGATTTTTTTGATTTTTTGGGCTTTTTTTGATTTTTTGGACATGTTGGGCATCCCAGGACTCGGGTGCGACTGCAGGACGTGTGGGGCTCTAACCTGGGTGTGGTTTTTGGTCATTTTTCCGGACTTTTGCCCACTTTTCCAACTTTTCTTCCCAATCACAGTGCGCCTTTGCTGGGTGCGTCGTGGACATTGTAGGCACCCCGGAACCCTGGTGGAACGCGGCGGGACTTGTGGGACTCGAACCTGGGTGTGATTTTGGACCAAATTCGGGACTTTTGCCCACTTTCCCAACTTTTCTTCCCAATCACAGTGCGCCTTTGCTGGGTAAGTTGTGGACATTGTAGGCACCCCGAGACACTGGTGGAACGCGGCGGGACTTGTGGGACTCGAACCTGGGTGTGATTTTGGACCAAATTCGGGACTTTTGCCCACTTTCCCAACTTTTCTTCCCAATCACAGTGCGCCTTGCTGGGTGAGTTGTGGACATTGTAGGCACCCCGGCACTCTGATGGAACGCGGCGGGACTTGCGGGACTCGAACCTGGGTGTGATTTTGGACCAAATTCGGGACTTTTGCCCACTTTCCCAACTTTTCTTCCCAATCACAGTGCGCCTTTGCTGGGTAAGTTGTGGACATTGTAGGCACCCCGGAACCCTGGTGGAACGCGGCGGGACTTGTGGGACTCGAACCTGGGTGTGATTTTGGACCAAATTCGGGACTTTTGCCCACTTTCCCAACTTTTCTTCCCAATCACAGTGCGCCTTTGCTGGGTGCGTCGTGGACATTGTAGGCACCCCGGAACCCTGGTGGAAGCGGCGGGACTTGTGGGACTCGAACCTGGGTGTGATTTTGGACCAAATTCGGGACTTTTGCCCACTTTCCCAACTTTTCTTCCAATCACAGTGCGCCTTTGCTGGGTAAGTTGTGGACATTGTAGGCACCCCGAGACACTGGTGGAACGCGGCGGGACTTGTGGGACTCGAACCTGGGTGTGATTTTGGACCAAATTCGGGACTTTTGCCCACTTTCCCAACTTTTCTTCCCAATCACAGTGCGCCTTTGCTGGGTGCGTTGTGGACATTGTAGGCACCCCGAGACACTGGTGGAACGCGGCGGGGACTTGTGGGACTCGAACCTGGGTGTGATTTTGGACCAAATTCGGGACTTTTGCCCACTTTCCCAACTTTTCTTCCCAATCACAGTGCGCCTTTGCTGGGTGCGTTGTGGACATTGTAGGCACCCCGGAACCCTGGTGGAACGCGGCGGGACTTGTGGACTCGAACCTGGGTGTGATTTTGGACCAAATTCGGGACTTTTGCCCACTTTCCCAACTTTTCTTCCCAATCACAGTGCACCTTTGCTGGGTAAGTTGTGGACATTGTAGGCACCCCGGCACTCTGATGGAACGCGGCGGGACTTGCGGGACTCGAACCTGGGTGTGATTTTGGATAAAATTCGGGACTTTTGCCCACTTTCCCAACTTTTCTTCCCAACCACAGTGCGCCTTTGCTGGGTAAGTTGTGGACATTGTAGGCACCCCGGCACTCTGATGGAACGCGGCGGGACTTGCGGGACTCGAACCTGGGTGTGATTTTGGATAAAATTCGGGACTTTTGCCCACTTTCCCAACTTTTCTTCCCAATCACAGTGCGCCTTTGCTGGGTGCGTCGTGGACATTGTAGGCACCCCGGAACCCTGGTGGAACGCGGCGGGACTTGTGGGACTCGAACCTGGGTGTGATTTTGGACCAAATTCGGGACTTTTGCCCACTTTCCCAACTTTTCTTCCCAATCACAGTGCGCCTTTGCTGGGTAAGTTGTGGACATTGTAGGCACCCCGAGACACTGGTGGAACGCGGCGGGACTTGTGGGACTCGAACCTGGGTGTGATTTTGGACCAAATTCGGGACTTTTGCCCACTTTCCCAACTTTTCTTCCCAATCACAGTGCGCCTTTGCTGGGTGCGTTGTGGACATTGTAGGCACCCCGGAACCCTGGTGGAACGCGGCGGGACTTGTGGGACTCGAACCTGGGTGTGATTTTGGACCAAATTCGGGACTTTTGCCCACTTTCCCAACTTTTCTTCCCAATCACAGTGCGCCTTTGCTGGGTAAGTTGTGGACATTGTAGGCACCCCGAGACACTGGTGGAACGCGGCGGGACTTGTGGGACTCGAACCTGGGTGTGATTTTGGATCAAATTCGGGCCTTTTGCCCACTTTTCCCAACTTTTCTTCCCAATCACAGTGCACCTTTGCTGGGTAAGTTGTGGACATGCCAGGCACCCCCGGGACACCGGTGGAACGCGGCGGGACTTGTGGGACTCGAACCTGGGTGTGATTTTGGATCATTTCGTGGACTTTTGCTATGCATGCCTTCTCCCCGCTAGTTTGATGTGTGCTGCTGCAAAAGTTCCAAGAGGGCGTTTTTGCCCCCCTCCAAACTCCCTCTCTTTGTTTATAGTGCATATTTTCTGCTGGATCTACTCTCTATTTAGTCCAAGGAAAAAAACTAGCCGGTCGCGGCAAATTTTTACAATCGGTCGCCAAACTACGGCACGAGGGCCGAACGCGGTACGCCGGCGTCCAAGATACGGCCCGGGGATTTTTTTGATTTTTTGGGCTTTTTTTGATTTTTTTGGACATGTTGGGCATCCCAGGACTCGGGTGCGACTGCAGGACGTGTGGGGCTCTAACCTGGGTGTGGTTTTTGGTCATTTTTCCGGACTTTTGCCCACTTTTCCAACTTTTCTTCCCAATCACAGTGCGCCTTTGCTGGGTGCGTCGTGGACATTGTAGGCACCCCGGAACCCTGGTGGAACGCGGCGGGACTTGTGGGACTCGAACCTGGGTGTGATTTTGGACCAAATTCGGGACTTTTGCCCACTTTCCCAACTTTTCTTCCCAATCACAGTGCGCCTTTGCTGGGTAAGTTGTGGACATTGTAGGCACCCCGAGACACTGGTGGAACGCGGCGGGACTTGTGGGACTCGAACCTGGGTGTGATTTTGGACCAAATTCGGGACTTTTGCCCACTTTCCCAACTTTTCTTCCCAATCACAGTGCGCCTTTGCTGGGTGCGTTGTGGACATTGTAGGCACCCCGGCACTCTGATGGAACGCGGCGGGACTTGCGGGACTCGAACCTGGGTGTGATTTTGGACCAAATTCGGGACTTTTGCCCACTTTCCCAACTTTTCTTCCCAATCACAGTGCGCCTTTGCTGGGTAAGTTGTGGACATTGTAGGCACCCCGGAACCCTGGTGGAACGCGGCGGGACTTGTGGGACTCGAACCTGGGTGTGATTTTGGACCAAATTCGGGACTTTTGCCCACTTTCCCAACTTTTCTTCCCAATCACAGTGCGCCTTTGCTGGGTGCGTCGTGGACATTGTAGGCACCCCGGAACCCTGGTGGAACGCGGCGGGACTTGTGGGACTCGAACCTGGGTGTGATTTTGGACCAAATTCGGGACTTTTGCCCACTTTCCCAACTTTTCTTCCCAATCACAGTGCGCCTTTGCTGGGTAAGTTGTGGACATTGTAGGCACCCCGAGACACTGGTGGAACGCGGCGGGACTTGTGGGACTCGAACCTGGGTGTGATTTTGGACCAAATTCGGGACTTTTGCCCACTTTCCCAACTTTTCTTCCCAATCACAGTGCGCCTTTGCTGGGTGCGTTGTGGACATTGTAGGCACCCCGAGACACTGGTGGAACGCGGCGGGACTTGTGGGACTCGAACCTGGGTGTGATTTTGGACCAAATTCGGGACTTTTGCCCACTTTCCCAACTTTTCTTCCCAATCACAGTGCGCCTTTGCTGGGTGCGTTGTGGACATTGTAGGCACCCCGGAACCCTGGTGGAACGCGGCGGGACTTGTGGGACTCGAACCTGGGTGTGATTTTGGACCAAATTCGGGACTTTTGCCCACTTTCCCAACTTTTCTTCCCAATCACAGTGCACCTTTGCTGGGTAAGTTGTGGACATTGTAGGCACCCCGGCACTCTGATGGAACGCGGCGGGACTTGCGGGACTCGAACCTGGGTGTGATTTTGGATAAAATTCGGGACTTTTGCCCACTTTCCCAACTTTTCTTCCCAACCACAGTGCGCCTTTGCTGGGTAAGTTGTGGACATTGTAGGCACCCCGGAACCCTGGTGGAACGCGGCGGGACTTGTGGGACTCGAACCTGGGTGTGATTTTGGACCAAATTCGGGACTTTTGCCCACTTTCCCAACTTTTCTTCCCAATCACAGTGCGCCTTTGCTGGGTAAGTTGTGGACATTGTAGGCACCCCGGAACCCTGGTGGAACGCGGCGGGACTTGTGGGACTCGAACCTGGGTGTGATTTTGGATCATTTCGTGGACTTTTGCTATGCATGCCTTCTCCCCGCTAGTTTGATGTGTGCTGCTGCAAAAGTTCCAAGAGGGCGTTTTTGCCCCCCTCCAAACTCCCTCTCTTTGTTTATAGTGCATATTTTCTGCTGGATCTACTCTCTATTTACTCCAAGGAAAAAAACTAGCCGGTCGCGGCAAATTTTTACAATCGGTCGCCAAACTACGGCACGAGGGCCGAACGCGGTACGCCGGCGTCCAAGATACGGCCCGGGGATTTTTTTGATTTTTTGGGCTTTTTTTGATTTTTTTGGACATGTTGGGCATCCCAGGACTCGGGTGCGACTGCAGGACGTGTGGGGCTCTAACATGGGTGTGGTTTTTGGTCATTTTTCCGGACTTTTGCCCACTTTTCCAACTTTTCTTCCCAATCACAGTGCGCCTTTGCTGGGTGCGTCGTGGACATTGTAGGCACCCCGGAACCCTGGTGGAACGCGGCGGGACTTGTGGGACTCGAACCTGGGTGTGATTTTGGACCAAATTCGGGACTTTTGCCCACTTTCCCAACTTTTCTTCCCAATCACAGTGCGCCTTTGCTGGGTAAGTTGTGGACATTGTAGGCACCCCGAGACACTGGTGGAACGCGGCGGGACTTGTGGGACTCGAACCTGGGTGTGATTTTGGACCAAATTCGGGACTTTTGCCCACTTTCCCAACTTTTCTTCCCAATCACAGTGCGCCTTTGCTGGGTGCGTTGTGGACATTGTAGGCACCCCGGCACTCTGATGGAACGCGGCGGGACTTGCGGGACTCGAACCTGGGTGTGATTTTGGACCAAATTCGGGACTTTTGCCCACTTTCCCAACTTTTCTTCCCAATCACAGTGCGCCTTTGCTGGGTAAGTTGTGGACATTGTAGGCACCCCGGAACCCTGGTGGAACGCGGCGGGACTTGTGGGACTCGAACCTGGGTGTGATTTTGGACCAAATTCGGGACTTTTGCCCACTTTCCCAACTTTTCTTCCCAATCACAGTGCGCCTTTGCTGGGTGCGTCGTGGACATTGTAGGCACCCCGGAACCCTGGTGGAACGCGGCGGGACTTGTGGGACTCGAACCTGGGTGTGATTTTGGACCAAATTCGGGACTTTTGCCCACTTTCCCAACTTTTCTTCCCAATCACAGTGCGCCTTTGCTGGGTAAGTTGTGGACATTGTAGGCACCCCGAGACACTGGTGGAACGCGGCGGGACTTGTGGGACTCGAACCTGGGTGTGATTTTGGACCAAATTCGGGACTTTTGCCCACTTTCCCAACTTTTCTTCCCAATCACAGTGCGCCTTTGCTGGGTGGGTTGTGGACATTGTAGGCACCCCGAGACACTGGTGGAACGCGGCGGGACTTGTGGGACTCGAACCTGGGTGTGATTTTGGACCAAATTCGGGACTTTTGCCCACTTTCCCAACTTTTCTTCCCAATCACAGTGCGCCTTTGCTGGGTAAGTTGTGGACATTGTAGGCACCCCGAGACACTGGTGGAACGCGGCGGGACTTGTGGGACTCGAACCTGGGTGTGATTTTGGACCAAATTCGGGACTTTTGCCCACTTTCCCAACTTTTCTTCCCAATCACAGTGCGCCTTTGCTGGGTGCGTTGTGGACATTGTAGGCACCCCGGAACCCTGGTGGAACGCGGCGGGACTTGTGGGACTCGAACCTGGGTGTGATTTTGGACCAAATTCGGGACTTTTGCCCACTTTCCCAACTTTTCTTCCCAATCACAGTGCACCTTTGCTGGGTAAGTTGTGGACATTGTAGGCACCCCGGCACTCTGATGGAACGCGGCGGGACTTGCGGGACTCGAACCTGGGTGTGATTTTGGATAAAATTCGGGACTTTTGCCCACTTTCCCAACTTTTCTTCCCAACCACAGTGCGCCTTTGCTGGGTAAGTTGTGGACATTGTAGGCACCCCGGAACCCTGGTGGAACGCGGCGGGACTTGTGGGACTCGAACCTGGGTGTGATTTTGGACCAAATTCGGGACTTTTGCCCACTTTCCCAACTTTTCTTCCCAATCACAGTGCGCCTTTGCTGGGTAAGTTGTGGACATTGTAGGCACCCCGGCACTCTGATGGAACGCGGCGGGACTTGCGGGACTCGAACCTGGGTGTGATTTTGGACCAAATTCGGGACTTTTGCCCACTTTCCCAACTTTTCTTCCCAATCACAGTGCGCCTTTGCTGGGTAAGTTGTGGACATTGTAGGCACCCCGGAACCCTGGTGGAACGCGGCGGGACTTGTGGGACTCGAACCTGGGTGTGATTTTGGACCAAATTCGGGACTTTTGCCCACTTTCCCAACTTTTCTTCCCAATCACAGTGCGCCTTTGCTGGGTGCGTCGTGGACATTGTAGGCACCCCGGAACCCTGGTGGAACGCGGCGGGACTTGTGGGACTCGAACCTGGGTGTGATTTTGGACCAAATTCGGGACTTTTGCCCACTTTCCCAACTTTTCTTCCCAATCACAGTGCGCCTTTGCTGGGTAAGTTGTGGACATTGTAGGCACCCCGAGACACTGGTGGAACGCGGCGGGACTTGTGGGACTCGAACCTGGGTGTGATTTTGGACCAAATTCGGGACTTTTGCCCACTTTCCCAACTTTTCTTCCCAATCACAGTGCGCCTTTGCTGGGTGCGTTGTGGACATTGTAGGCACCCCGAGACACTGGTGGAACGCGGCGGGACTTGTGGGACTCGAACCTGGGTGTGATTTTGGACCAAATTCGGGACTTTTGCCCACTTTCCCAACTTTTCTTCCCAATCACAGTGCGCCTTTGCTGGGTGCGTTGTGGACATTGTAGGCACCCCGGAACCCTGGTGGAACGCGGCGGGACTTGTGGGACTCGAACCTGGGTGTGATTTTGGACCAAATTCGGGACTTTTGCCCACTTTCCCAACTTTTCTTCCCAATCACAGTGCGCCTTTGCTGGGTAAGTTGTGGACATTGTAGGCACCCCGGCACTCTGATGGAACGCGGCGGGACTTGCGGGACTCGAACCTGGGTGTGATTTTGGATAAAATTCGGGACTTTTGCCCACTTTCCCAACTTTTCTTCCCAACCACAGTGCGCCTTTGCTGGGTAAGTTGTGGACATTGTAGGCACCCCGGAACCCTGGTGGAACGCGGCGGGACTTGTGGGACTCGAACCTGGGTGTGATTTTGGACCAAATTCGGGACTTTTGCCCACTTTCCCAACTTTTCTTCCCAATCACAGTGCGCCTTTGCTGGGTGAGTTGTGGACATTGTAGGCACCCCGGCACTCTGATGGAACGCGGCGGGACTTGCGGGACTCGAACCTGGGTGTGATTTTGGACCAAATTCGGGACTTTTGCCCACTTTCCCAACTTTTCTTCCCAATCACAGTGCGCCTTTGCTGGGTAAGTTGTGGACATTGTAGGCACCCCGGAACCCTGGTGGAACGCGGCGGGACTTGTGGGACTCGAACCTGGGTGTGATTTTGGACCAAATTCGGGACTTTTGCCCACTTTCCCAACTTTTCTTCCCAATCACAGTGCGCCTTTGCTGGGTGCGTCGTGGACATTGTAGGCACCCCGGAACCCTGGTGGAACGCGGCGGGACTTGTGGGACTCGAACCTGGGTGTGATTTTGGACCAAATTCGGGACTTTTGCCCACTTTCCCAACTTTTCTTCCCAATCACAGTGCGCCTTTGCTGGGGTAAGTTGTGGACATTGTAGGCACCCCGAGACACTGGTGGAACGCGGCGGGACTTGTGGGACTCGAACCTGGGTGTGATTTTGGACCAAATTCGGGACTTTTGCCCACTTTCCCAACTTTTCTTCCCAATCACAGTGCGCCTTTGCTGGGTGCGTTGTGGACATTGTAGGCACCCCGAGACACTGGTGGAACGCGGCGGGACTTGTGGGACTCGAACCTGGGTGTGATTTTGGACCAAATTCGGGACTTTTGCCCACTTTCCCAACTTTTCTTCCCAATCACAGTGCGCCTTTGCTGGGTGCGTTGTGGACATTGTAGGCACCCCGGAACCCTGGTGGAACGCGGCGGGACTTGTGGGACTCGAACCTGGGTGTGATTTTGGACCAAATTCGGGACTTTTGCCCACTTTCCCAACTTTTCTTCCCAATCACAGTGCACCTTTGCTGGGTAAGTTGTGGACATTGTAGGCACCCCGGCACTCTGATGGAACGCGGCGGGACTTGCGGGACTCGAACCTGGGTGTGATTTTGGATAAAATTCGGGACTTTTGCCCACTTTCCCAACTTTTCTTCCCAACCACAGTGCGCCTTTGCTGGGTAAGTTGTGGACATTGTAGGCACCCCGGCACTCTGATGGAACGCGGCGGGACTTGCGGGACTCGAACCTGGGTGTGATTTTGGATAAAATTCGGGACTTTTGCCCACTTTCCCAACTTTTCTTCCCAATCACAGTGCGCCTTTGCTGGGTGCGTCGTGGACATTGTAGGCACCCCGGAACCCTGGTGGAACGCGGCGGGACTTGTGGGACTCGAACCTGGGTGTGATTTTGGACCAAATTCGGGACTTTTGCCCACTTTCCCAACTTTTCTTCCCAATCACAGTGCGCCTTTGCTGGGTAAGTTGTGGACATTGTAGGCACCCCGAGACACTGGTGGAACGCGGCGGGACTTGTGGGACTCGAACCTGGGTGTGATTTTGGACCAAATTCGGGACTTTTGCCCACTTTCCCAACTTTTCTTCCCAATCACAGTGCGCCTTTGCTGGGTGCGTTGTGGACATTGTAGGCACCCCGGAACCCTGGTGGAACGCGGCGGGACTTGTGGGACTCGAACCTGGGTGTGATTTTGGACCAAATTCGGGACTTTTGCCCACTTTCCCAACTTTTCTTCCCAATCACAGTGCGCCTTTGCTGGGTAAGTTGTGGACATTGTAGGCACCCCGAGACACTGGTGGAACGCGGCGGGACTTGTGGGACTCGAACCTGGGTGTGATTTTGGATCAAATTCGGGCCTTTTGCCCACTTTTCCCAACTTTTCTTCCCAATCACAGTGCACCTTTGCTGGGTAAGTTGTGGACATGCCAGGCACCCCCGGGACACCGGTGGAACGCGGCGGGACTTGTGGGACTCGAACCTGGGTGTGATTTTGGATCATTTCGTGGACTTTTGCTATGCATGCCTTCTCCCCGCTAGTTTGATGTGTGCTGCTGCAAAAGTTCCAAGAGGGCGTTTTTGCCCCCCTCCAAACTCCCTCTCTTTGTTTATAGTGCATATTTTCTGCTGGATCTACTCTCTATTTAGTCCAAGGAAAAAAACTAGCCGGTCGCGGCAAATTTTTACAATCGGTCGCCAAACTACGGCACGAGGGCCGAACGCGGTACGCCGGCGTCCAAGATACGGCCCGGGGATTTTTTTGATTTTTTGGGCTTTTTTTGATTTTTTTGGACATGTTGGGCATCCCAGGACTCGGGTGCGACTGCAGGACGTGTGGGGCTCTAACCTGGGTGTGGTTTTTGGTCATTTTTCCGGACTTTTGCCCACTTTTCCAACTTTTCTTCCCAATCACAGTGCGCCTTTGCTGGGTGCGTCGTGGACATTGTAGGCACCCCGGAACCCTGGTGGAACGCGGCGGGACTTGTGGGACTCGAACCTGGGTGTGATTTTGGACCAAATTCGGGACTTTTGCCCACTTTCCCAACTTTTCTTCCCAATCACAGTGCGCCTTTGCTGGGTAAGTTGTGGACATTGTAGGCACCCCGAGACACTGGTGGAACGCGGCGGGACTTGTGGGACTCGAACCTGGGTGTGATTTTGGACCAAATTCGGGACTTTTGCCCACTTTCCCAACTTTTCTTCCCAATCACAGTGCGCCTTTGCTGGGTGCGTTGTGGACATTGTAGGCACCCCGGCACTCTGATGGAACGCGGCGGGACTTGCGGGACTCGAACCTGGGTGTGATTTTGGACCAAATTCGGGACTTTTGCCCACTTTCCCAACTTTTCTTCCCAATCACAGTGCGCCTTTGCTGGGTAAGTTGTGGACATTGTAGGCACCCCGGAACCCTGGTGGAACGCGGCGGGACTTGTGGGACTCGAACCTGGGTGTGATTTTGGACCAAATTCGGGACTTTTGCCCACTTTCCCAACTTTTCTTCCCAATCACAGTGCGCCTTTGCTGGGTGCGTCGTGGACATTGTAGGCACCCCGGAACCCTGGTGGAACGCGGCGGGACTTGTGGGACTCGAACCTGGGTGTGATTTTGGACCAAATTCGGGACTTTTGCCCACTTTCCCAACTTTTCTTCCCAATCACAGTGCGCCTTTGCTGGGTGCGTTGTGGACATTGTAGGCACCCCGAGACACTGGTGGAACGCGGCGGGACTTGTGGGACTCGAACCTGGGTGTGATTTTGGACCAAATTCGGGACTTTTGCCCACTTTCCCAACTTTTCTTCCCAATCACAGTGCGCCTTTGCTGGGTGCGTTGTGGACATTGTAGGCACCCCGAGACACTGGTGGAACGCGGCGGGACTTGTGGGACTCGAACCTGGGTGTGATTTTGGACCAAATTCGGGACTTTTGCCCACTTTCCCAACTTTTCTTCCCAATCACAGTGCGCCTTTGCTGGGTGCGTTGTGGACATTGTAGGCACCCCGGAACCCTGGTGGAACGCGGCGGGACTTGTGGGACTCGAACCTGGGTGTGATTTTGGACCAAATTCGGGACTTTTGCCCACTTTCCCAACTTTTCTTCCCAATCACAGTGCGCCTTTGCTGGGTGCGTCGTGGACATGTCAGGCACCCCGGAACCCTGGTGGAACGCGGCGGGACTTGTGGGACTCGAACCTGGGTGTGATTTTGGACCAAATTCGGGACTTTTGCCCACTTTCCCAACTTTTCTTCCCAATCACAGTGCGCCTTTGCTGGGTGCGTTGTGGACATTGTAGGCACCCCGGAACCCTGGTGGAACGCGGCGGGACTTGTGGGACTCGAACCTGGGTGTGATTTTGGACCAAATTCGGGACTTTTGCCCACTTTCCCAACTTTTCTTCCCAATCACAGTGCGCCTTTGCTGGGTGCGTTGTGGACATTGTAGGCACCCCGGCACTCTGATGGAACGCGGCGGGACTTGCGGGACTCGAACCTGGGTGTGATTTTGGACCAAATTCGGGACTTTTGCCCACTTTCCCAACTTTTCTTCCCAATCACAGTGCGCCTTTGCTGGGTAAGTTGTGGACATTGTAGGCACCCCGGAACCCTGGTGGAACGCGGCGGGACTTGTGGGACTCGAACCTGGGTGTGATTTTGGACCAAATTCGGGACTTTTGCCCACTTTCCCAACTTTTCTTCCCAATCACAGTGCGCCTTTGCTGGGTAAGTTGTGGACATGCCAGGCACCCCCGGGACACCGGTGGAACGCGGCGGGACTTGTGGGACTCGAACCTGGGTGTGATTTTGGACCAAATTCGGGACTTTTGCCCACTTTCCCAACTTTTCTTCCCAATCACAGTGCGCCTTTGCTGGGTAAGTTGTGGACATTGTAGGCACCCCGAGACACTGGTGGAACGCGGCGGGACTTGTGGGACTCGAACCTGGGTGTGATTTTGGATCAAATTCGGGCCTTTTGCCCACTTTCCCCAACTTTTCTTCCCAATCACAGTGCGCCTTTGCTGGGTAAGTTGTGGACATGCCAGGCACCCCCGGGACACCGGTGGAACGCGGCGGGACTTGTGGGACTCGAACCTGGGTGTGATTTTGGATCATTTCGTGGACTTTTGCTATGCATGCCTTCTCCCCGCTAGTTTGATGTGTGCTGCTGCAAAAGTTCCAAGAGGGCGTTTTTGCCCCCCTCCAAACTCCCTCTCTTTGTTTATAGTGCATATTTTCTGCTGGATCTACTCTCTATTTACTCCAAGGAAAAAAACTAGCCGGTCGCGGCAAATTTTTACAATCGGTCGCCAAACTACGGCACGAGGGCCGAACGCGGTACGCCGGCGTCCAAGATACGGCCCGGGGATTTTTTTGATTTTTTGGGCTTTTTTTGATTTTTTTGGACATGTTGGGCATCCCAGGACTCGGGTGCGACTGCAGGACGTGTGGGGCTCTAACCTGGGTGTGGTTTTTGGTCATTTTTCCGGACTTTTGCCCACTTTTCCAACTTTTCTTCCCAATCACAGTGCGCCTTTGCTGGGTGCGTCGTGGACATTGTAGGCACCCCGGAACCCTGGTGGAACGCGGCGGGACTTGTGGGACTCGAACCTGGGTGTGATTTTGGACCAAATTCGGGACTTTTGCCCACTTTCCCAACTTTTCTTCCCAATCACAGTGCGCCTTTGCTGGGTAAGTTGTGGACATTGTAGGCACCCCGAGACACTGGTGGAACGCGGCGGGACTTGTGGGACTCGAACCTGGGTGTGATTTTGGACCAAATTCGGGACTTTTGCCCACTTTCCCAACTTTTCTTCCCAATCACAGTGCGCCTTTGCTGGGTGAGTTGTGGACATTGTAGGCACCCCGGCACTCTGATGGAACGCGGCGGGACTTGCGGGACTCGAACCTGGGTGTGATTTTGGACCAAATTCGGGACTTTTGCCCACTTTCCCAACTTTTCTTCCCAATCACAGTGCGCCTTTGCTGGGTAAGTTGTGGACATTGTAGGCACCCCGGAACCCTGGTGGAACGCGGCGGGACTTGTGGGACTCGAACCTGGGTGTGATTTTGGACCAAATTCGGGACTTTTGCCCACTTTCCCAACTTTTCTTCCCAATCACAGTGCGCCTTTGCTGGGTGCGTCGTGGACATTGTAGGCACCCCGGAACCCTGGTGGAACGCGGCGGGACTTGTGGGACTCGAACCTGGGTGTGATTTTGGACCAAATTCGGGACTTTTGCCCACTTTCCCAACTTTTCTTCCCAATCACAGTGCGCCTTTGCTGGGTAAGTTGTGGACATTGTAGGCACCCCGAGACACTGGTGGAACGCGGCGGGACTTGTGGGACTCGAACCTGGGTGTGATTTTGGACCAAATTCGGGACTTTTGCCCACTTTCCCAACTTTTCTTCCCAATCACAGTGCGCCTTTGCTGGGTGCGTTGTGGACATTGTAGGCACCCCGAGACACTGGTGGAACGCGGCGGGACTTGTGGGACTCGAACCTGGGTGTGATTTTGGACCAAATTCGGGACTTTTGCCCACTTTCCCAACTTTTCTTCCCAATCACAGTGCGCCTTTGCTGGGTGCGTTGTGGACATTGTAGGCACCCCGGAACCCTGGTGGAACGCGGCGGGACTTGTGGGACTCGAACCTGGGTGTGATTTTGGACCAAATTCGGGACTTTTGCCCACTTTCCCAACTTTTCTTCCCAATCACAGTGCACCTTTGCTGGGTAAGTTGTGGACATTGTAGGCACCCCGGCACTCTGATGGAACGCGGCGGGACTTGCGGGACTCGAACCTGGGTGTGATTTTGGATAAAATTCGGGACTTTTGCCCACTTTCCCAACTTTTCTTCCCAACCACAGTGCGCCTTTGCTGGGTAAGTTGTGGACATTGTAGGCACCCCGGCACTCTGATGGAACGCGGCGGGACTTGCGGGACTCGAACCTGGGTGTGATTTTGGATAAAATTCGGGACTTTTGCCCACTTTCCCAACTTTTCTTCCCAATCACAGTGCGCCTTTGCTGGGTGCGTCGTGGACATTGTAGGCACCCCGGAACCCTGGTGGAACGCGGCGGGACTTGTGGGACTCGAACCTGGGTGTGATTTTGGACCAAATTCGGGACTTTTGCCCACTTTCCCAACTTTTCTTCCCAATCACAGTGCGCCTTTGCTGGGTAAGTTGTGGACATTGTAGGCACCCCGAGACACTGGTGGAACGCGGCGGGACTTGTGGGACTCGAACCTGGGTGTGATTTTGGACCAAATTCGGGACTTTTGCCCACTTTCCCAACTTTTCTTCCCAATCACAGTGCGCCTTTGCTGGGTGCGTTGTGGACATTGTAGGCACCCCGGAACCCTGGTGGAACGCGGCGGGACTTGTGGGACTCGAACCTGGGTGTGATTTTGGACCAAATTCGGGACTTTTGCCCACTTTCCCAACTTTTCTTCCCAATCACAGTGCGCCTTTGCTGGGTAAGTTGTGGACATTGTAGGCACCCCGAGACACTGGTGGAACGCGGCGGGACTTGTGGGACTCGAACCTGGGTGTGATTTTGGATCAAATTCGGGCCTTTTGCCCACTTTTCCCAACTTTTCTTCCCAATCACAGTGCACCTTTGCTGGGTAAGTTGTGGACATGCCAGGCACCCCCGGGACACCGGTGGAACGCGGCGGGACTTGTGGGACTCGAACCTGGGTGTGATTTTGGATCATTTCGTGGACTTTTGCTATGCATGCCTTCTCCCCGCTAGTTTGATGTGTGCTGCTGCAAAAGTTCCAAGAGGGCGTTTTTGCCCCCCTCCAAACTCCCTCTCTTTGTTTATAGTGCATATTTTCTGCTGGATCTACTCTCTATTTAGTCCAAGGAAAAAAACTAGCCGGTCGCGGCAAATTTTTACAATCGGTCGCCAAACTACGGCACGAGGGCCGAACGCGGTACGCCGGCGTCCAAGATACGGCCCGGGGATTTTTTTGATTTTTTGGGCTTTTTTTGATTTTTTTGGACATGTTGGGCATCCCAGGACTCGGGTGCGACTGCAGGACGTGTGGGGCTCTAACCTGGGTGTGGTTTTTGGTCATTTTTCCGGACTTTTGCCCACTTTTCCAACTTTTCTTCCCAATCACAGTGCGCCTTTGCTGGGTGCGTCGTGGACATTGTAGGCACCCCGGAACCCTGGTGGAACGCGGCGGGACTTGTGGGACTCGAACCTGGGTGTGATTTTGGACCAAATTCGGGACTTTTGCCCACTTTCCCAACTTTTCTTCCCAATCACAGTGCGCCTTTGCTGGGTAAGTTGTGGACATTGTAGGCACCCCGAGACACTGGTGGAACGCGGCGGGACTTGTGGGACTCGAACCTGGGTGTGATTTTGGACCAAATTCGGGACTTTTGCCCACTTTCCCAACTTTTCTTCCCAATCACAGTGCGCCTTTGCTGGGTGCGTTGTGGACATTGTAGGCACCCCGGCACTCTGATGGAACGCGGCGGGACTTGCGGGACTCGAACCTGGGTGTGATTTTGGACCAAATTCGGGACTTTTGCCCACTTTCCCAACTTTTCTTCCCAATCACAGTGCGCCTTTGCTGGGTAAGTTGTGGACATTGTAGGCACCCCGGAACCCTGGTGGAACGCGGCGGGACTTGTGGGACTCGAACCTGGGTGTGATTTTGGACCAAATTCGGGACTTTTGCCCACTTTCCCAACTTTTCTTCCCAATCACAGTGCGCCTTTGCTGGGTGCGTCGTGGACATTGTAGGCACCCCGGAACCCTGGTGGAACGCGGCGGGACTTGTGGGACTCGAACCTGGGTGTGATTTTGGACCAAATTCGGGACTTTTGCCCACTTTCCCAACTTTTCTTCCCAATCACAGTGCGCCTTTGCTGGGTAAGTTGTGGACATTGTAGGCACCCCGAGACACTGGTGGAACGCGGCGGGACTTGTGGGACTCGAACCTGGGTGTGATTTTGGACCAAATTCGGGACTTTTGCCCACTTTCCCAACTTTTCTTCCCAATCACAGTGCGCCTTTGCTGGGTGCGTTGTGGACATTGTAGGCACCCCGAGACACTGGTGGAACGCGGCGGGACTTGTGGGACTCGAACCTGGGTGTGATTTTGGACCAAATTCGGGACTTTTGCCCACTTTCCCAACTTTTCTTCCCAATCACAGTGCGCCTTTGCTGGGTGCGTTGTGGACATTGTAGGCACCCCGGAACCCTGGTGGAACGCGGCGGGACTTGTGGGACTCGAACCTGGGTGTGATTTTGGACCAAATTCGGGACTTTTGCCCACTTTCCCAACTTTTCTTCCCAATCACAGTGCACCTTTGCTGGGTAAGTTGTGGACATTGTAGGCACCCCGGCACTCTGATGGAACGCGGCGGGACTTGCGGGACTCGAACCTGGGTGTGATTTTGGATAAAATTCGGGACTTTTGCCCACTTTCCCAACTTTTCTTCCCAACCACAGTGCGCCTTTGCTGGGTAAGTTGTGGACATTGTAGGCACCCCGGAACCCTGGTGGAACGCGGCGGGACTTGTGGGACTCGAACCTGGGTGTGATTTTGGACCAAATTCGGGACTTTTGCCCACTTTCCCAACTTTTCTTCCCAATCACAGTGCGCCTTTGCTGGGTAAGTTGTGGACATTGTAGGCACCCCGGAACCCTGGTGGAACGCGGCGGGACTTGTGGGACTCGAACCTGGGTGTGATTTTGGATCATTTCGTGGACTTTTGCTATGCATGCCTTCTCCCCGCTAGTTTGATGTGTGCTGCTGCAAAAGTTCCAAGAGGGCGTTTTTGCCCCCCTCCAAACTCCCTCTCTTTGTTTATAGTGCATATTTTCTGCTGGATCTACTCTCTATTTACTCCAAGGAAAAAAACTAGCCGGTCGCGGCAAATTTTTACAATCGGTCGCCAAACTACGGCACGAGGGCCGAACGCGGTACGCCGGCGTCCAAGATACGGCCCGGGGATTTTTTTGATTTTTTGGGCTTTTTTTGATTTTTTTGGACATGTTGGGCATCCCAGGACTCGGGTGCGACTGCAGGACGTGTGGGGCTCTAACATGGGTGTGGTTTTTGGTCATTTTTCCGGACTTTTGCCCACTTTTCCAACTTTTCTTCCCAATCACAGTGCGCCTTTGCTGGGTGCGTCGTGGACATTGTAGGCACCCCGGAACCCTGGTGGAACGCGGCGGGACTTGTGGGACTCGAACCTGGGTGTGATTTTGGACCAAATTCGGGACTTTTGCCCACTTTCCCAACTTTTCTTCCCAATCACAGTGCGCCTTTGCTGGGTAAGTTGTGGACATTGTAGGCACCCCGAGACACTGGTGGAACGCGGCGGGACTTGTGGGACTCGAACCTGGGTGTGATTTTGGACCAAATTCGGGACTTTTGCCCACTTTCCCAACTTTTCTTCCCAATCACAGTGCGCCTTTGCTGGGTGCGTTGTGGACATTGTAGGCACCCCGGCACTCTGATGGAACGCGGCGGGACTTGCGGGACTCGAACCTGGGTGTGATTTTGGACCAAATTCGGGACTTTTGCCCACTTTCCCAACTTTTCTTCCCAATCACAGTGCGCCTTTGCTGGGTAAGTTGTGGACATTGTAGGCACCCCGGAACCCTGGTGGAACGCGGCGGGACTTGTGGGACTCGAACCTGGGTGTGATTTTGGACCAAATTCGGGACTTTTGCCCACTTTCCCAACTTTTCTTCCCAATCACAGTGCGCCTTTGCTGGGTGCGTCGTGGACATTGTAGGCACCCCGGAACCCTGGTGGAACGCGGCGGGACTTGTGGGACTCGAACCTGGGTGTGATTTTGGACCAAATTCGGGACTTTT
This sequence comes from Nerophis lumbriciformis, assembly GCF_033978685.3. NCBI lineage: Eukaryota > Metazoa > Chordata > Actinopteri > Syngnathiformes > Syngnathidae > Nerophis > Nerophis lumbriciformis. The sequence continues at coordinate 25,012,628 of NC_084585.2, forward strand.
GCCCACTTTCCCAACTTTTCTTCCCAATCACAGTGCGCCTTTGCTGGGTAAGTTGTGGACATTGTAGGCACCCCGAGACACTGGTGGAACGCGGCGGGACTTGTGGGACTCGAACCTGGGTGTGATTTTGGACCAAATTCGGGACTTTTGCCCACTTTCCCAACTTTTCTTCCCAATCACAGTGCGCCTTTGCTGGGTGGGTTGTGGACATTGTAGGCACCCCGAGACACTGGTGGAACGCGGCGGGACTTGTGGGACTCGAACCTGGGTGTGATTTTGGACCAAATTCGGGACTTTTGCCCACTTTCCCAACTTTTCTTCCCAATCACAGTGCGCCTTTGCTGGGTAAGTTGTGGACATTGTAGGCACCCCGAGACACTGGTGGAACGCGGCGGGACTTGTGGGACTCGAACCTGGGTGTGATTTTGGACCAAATTCGGGACTTTTGCCCACTTTCCCAACTTTTCTTCCCAATCACAGTGCGCCTTTGCTGGGTGCGTTGTGGACATTGTAGGCACCCCGGAACCCTGGTGGAACGCGGCGGGACTTGTGGGACTCGAACCTGGGTGTGATTTTGGACCAAATTCGGGACTTTTGCCCACTTTCCCAACTTTTCTTCCCAATCACAGTGCACCTTTGCTGGGTAAGTTGTGGACATTGTAGGCACCCCGGCACTCTGATGGAACGCGGCGGGACTTGCGGGACTCGAACCTGGGTGTGATTTTGGATAAAATTCGGGACTTTTGCCCACTTTCCCAACTTTTCTTCCCAACCACAGTGCGCCTTTGCTGGGTAAGTTGTGGACATTGTAGGCACCCCGGAACCCTGGTGGAACGCGGCGGGACTTGTGGGACTCGAACCTGGGTGTGATTTTGGACCAAATTCGGGACTTTTGCCCACTTTCCCAACTTTTCTTCCCAATCACAGTGCGCCTTTGCTGGGTAAGTTGTGGACATTGTAGGCACCCCGGAACCCTGGTGGAACGCGGCGGGACTTGTGGGACTCGAACCTGGGTGTGATTTTGGACCAAATTCGGGACTTTTGCCCACTTTCCCAACTTTTCTTCCCAATCACAGTGCGCCTTTGCTGGGTGCGTTGTGGACATTGTAGGCACCCCGGAACCCTGGTGGAACGCGGCGGGACTTGTGGGACTCGAACCTGGGTGTGATTTTGGACCAAATTCGGGACTTTTGCCCACTTTCCCAACTTTTCTTCCCAATCACAGTGCGCCTTTGCTGGGTGCGTCGTGGACATGTCAGGCACCCCGGAACCCTGGTGGAACGCGGCGGGACTTGTGGGACTCGAACCTGGGTGTGATTTTGGACCAAATTCGGGACTTTTGCCCACTTTCCCAACTTTTCTTCCCAATCACAGTGCGCCTTTGCTGGGTGCGTTGTGGACATTGTAGGCACCCCGGAACCCTGGTGGAACGCGGCGGGACTTGTGGGACTCGAACCTGGGTGTGATTTTGGACCAAATTCGGGACTTTTGCCCACTTTCCCAACTTTTCTTCCCAATCACAGTGCGCCTTTGCTGGGTGCGTTGTGGACATTGTAGGCACCCCGGCACTCTGATGGAACGCGGCGGGACTTGCGGGACTCGAACCTGGGTGTGATTTTGGACCAAATTCGGGACTTTTGCCCACTTTCCCAACTTTTCTTCCCAATCACAGTGCGCCTTTGCTGGGTAAGTTGTGGACATTGTAGGCACCCCGGAACCCTGGTGGAACGCGGCGGGACTTGTGGGACTCGAACCTGGGTGTGATTTTGGACCAAATTCGGGACTTTTGCCCACTTTCCCAACTTTTCTTCCCAATCACAGTGCGCCTTTGCTGGGTAAGTTGTGGACATGCCAGGCACCCCCGGGACACCGGTGGAACGCGGCGGGACTTGTGGGACTCGAACCTGGGTGTGATTTTGGACCAAATTCGGGACTTTTGCCCACTTTCCCAACTTTTCTTCCCAATCACAGTGCGCCTTTGCTGGGTAAGTTGTGGACATTGTAGGCACCCCGAGACACTGGTGGAACGCGGCGGGACTTGTGGGACTCGAACCTGGGTGTGATTTTGGATCAAATTCGGGCCTTTTGCCCACTTTCCCCAACTTTTCTTCCCAATCACAGTGCGCCTTTGCTGGGTAAGTTGTGGACATGCCAGGCACCCCCGGGACACCGGTGGAACGCGGCGGGACTTGTGGGACTCGAACCTGGGTGTGATTTTGGATCATTTCGTGGACTTTTGCTATGCATGCCTTCTCCCCGCTAGTTTGATGTGTGCTGCTGCAAAAGTTCCAAGAGGGCGTTTTTGCCCCCCTCCAAACTCCCTCTCTTTGTTTATAGTGCATATTTTCTGCTGGATCTACTCTCTATTTACTCCAAGGAAAAAAACTAGCCGGTCGCGGCAAATTTTTACAATCGGTCGCCAAACTACGGCACGAGGGCCGAACGCGGTACGCCGGCGTCCAAGATACGGCCCGGGGATTTTTTTGATTTTTTGGGCTTTTTTTGATTTTTTTGGACATGTTGGGCATCCCAGGACTCGGGTGCGACTGCAGGACGTGTGGGGCTCTAACCTGGGTGTGGTTTTTGGTCATTTTTCCGGACTTTTGCCCACTTTTCCAACTTTTCTTCCCAATCACAGTGCGCCTTTGCTGGGTGCGTCGTGGACATTGTAGGCACCCCGGAACCCTGGTGGAACGCGGCGGGACTTGTGGGACTCGAACCTGGGTGTGATTTTGGACCAAATTCGGGACTTTTGCCCACTTTCCCAACTTTTCTTCCCAATCACAGTGCGCCTTTGCTGGGTAAGTTGTGGACATTGTAGGCACCCCGAGACACTGGTGGAACGCGGCGGGACTTGTGGGACTCGAACCTGGGTGTGATTTTGGACCAAATTCGGGACTTTTGCCCACTTTCCCAACTTTTCTTCCCAATCACAGTGCGCCTTTGCTGGGTGAGTTGTGGACATTGTAGGCACCCCGGCACTCTGATGGAACGCGGCGGGACTTGCGGGACTCGAACCTGGGTGTGATTTTGGACCAAATTCGGGACTTTTGCCCACTTTCCCAACTTTTCTTCCCAATCACAGTGCGCCTTTGCTGGGTAAGTTGTGGACATTGTAGGCACCCCGGAACCCTGGTGGAACGCGGCGGGACTTGTGGGACTCGAACCTGGGTGTGATTTTGGACCAAATTCGGGACTTTTGCCCACTTTCCCAACTTTTCTTCCCAATCACAGTGCGCCTTTGCTGGGTGCGTCGTGGACATTGTAGGCACCCCGGAACCCTGGTGGAACGCGGCGGGACTTGTGGGACTCGAACCTGGGTGTGATTTTGGACCAAATTCGGGACTTTTGCCCACTTTCCCAACTTTTCTTCCCAATCACAGTGCGCCTTTGCTGGGTAAGTTGTGGACATTGTAGGCACCCCGAGACACTGGTGGAACGCGGCGGGACTTGTGGGACTCGAACCTGGGTGTGATTTTGGACCAAATTCGGGACTTTTGCCCACTTTCCCAACTTTTCTTCCCAATCACAGTGCGCCTTTGCTGGGTGCGTTGTGGACATTGTAGGCACCCCGAGACACTGGTGGAACGCGGCGGGACTTGTGGGACTCGAACCTGGGTGTGATTTTGGACCAAATTCGGGACTTTTGCCCACTTTCCCAACTTTTCTTCCCAATCACAGTGCGCCTTTGCTGGGTGCGTTGTGGACATTGTAGGCACCCCGGAACCCTGGTGGAACGCGGCGGGACTTGTGGGACTCGAACCTGGGTGTGATTTTGGACCAAATTCGGGACTTTTGCCCACTTTCCCAACTTTTCTTCCCAATCACAGTGCACCTTTGCTGGGTAAGTTGTGGACATTGTAGGCACCCCGGCACTCTGATGGAACGCGGCGGGACTTGCGGGACTCGAACCTGGGTGTGATTTTGGATAAAATTCGGGACTTTTGCCCACTTTCCCAACTTTTCTTCCCAACCACAGTGCGCCTTTGCTGGGTAAGTTGTGGACATTGTAGGCACCCCGGAACCCTGGTGGAACGCGGCGGGACTTGTGGGACTCGAACCTGGGTGTGATTTTGGACCAAATTCGGGACTTTTGCCCACTTTCCCAACTTTTCTTCCCAATCACAGTGCGCCTTTGCTGGGTAAGTTGTGGACATTGTAGGCACCCCGGAACCCTGGTGGAACGCGGCGGGACTTGTGGGACTCGAACCTGGGTGTGATTTTGGACCAAATTCGGGACTTTTGCCCACTTTCCCAACTTTTCTTCCCAATCACAGTGCGCCTTTGCTGGGTGCGTTGTGGACATTGTAGGCACCCCGGAACCCTGGTGGAACGCGGCGGGACTTGTGGGACTCGAACCTGGGTGTGATTTTGGACCAAATTCGGGACTTTTGCCCACTTTCCCAACTTTTCTTCCCAATCACAGTGCGCCTTTGCTGGGTGCGTCGTGGACATGTCAGGCACCCCGGAACCCTGGTGGAACGCGGCGGGACTTGTGGGACTCGAACCTGGGTGTGATTTTGGACCAAATTCGGGACTTTTGCCCACTTTCCCAACTTTTCTTCCCAATCACAGTGCGCCTTTGCTGGGTGCGTTGTGGACATTGTAGGCACCCCGGAACCCTGGTGGAACGCGGCGGGACTTGTGGGACTCGAACCTGGGTGTGATTTTGGACCAAATTCGGGACTTTTGCCCACTTTCCCAACTTTTCTTCCCAATCACAGTGCGCCTTTGCTGGGTGCGTCGTGGACATGTCAGGCACCCCGGAACCCTGGTGGAACGCGGCGGGACTTGTGGGACTCGAACCTGGGTGTGATTTTGGACCAAATTCGGGACTTTTGCCCACTTTCCCAACTTTTCTTCCCAATCACAGTGCGCCTTTGCTGGGTAAGTTGTGGACATTGTAGGCACCCCGAGACACTGGTGGAACGCGGCGGGACTTGTGGGACTCGAACCTGGGTGTGATTTTGGACCAAATTCGGGACTTTTGCCCACTTTCCCAACTTTTCTTCCCAATCACAGTGCGCCTTTGCTGGGTGCGTTGTGGACATTGTAGGCACCCCGAGACACTGGTGGAACGCGGCGGGACTTGTGGGACTCGAACCTGGGTGTGATTTTGGACCAAATTCGGGACTTTTGCCCACTTTCCCAACTTTTCTTCCCAATCACAGTGCGCCTTTGCTGGGTGCGTTGTGGACATTGTAGGCACCCCGGAACCCTGGTGGAACGCGGCGGGACTTGTGGGACTCGAACCTGGGTGTGATTTTGGACCAAATTCGGGACTTTTGCCCACTTTCCCAACTTTTCTTCCCAATCACAGTGCACCTTTGCTGGGTAAGTTGTGGACATTGTAGGCACCCCGGCACTCTGATGGAACGCGGCGGGACTTGCGGGACTCGAACCTGGGTGTGATTTTGGATAAAATTCGGGACTTTTGCCCACTTTCCCAACTTTTCTTCCCAACCACAGTGCGCCTTTGCTGGGTAAGTTGTGGACATTGTAGGTACCCCGGAACCCTGGTGGAACGCGGCGGGACTTGTGGGACTCGAACCTGGGTGTGATTTTGGACCAAATTCGGGACTTTTGCCCACTTTCCCAACTTTTCTTCCCAATCACAGTGCGCCTTTGCTGGGTGCGTTGTGGACATTGTAGGCACCCCGGAACCCTGGTGGAACGCGGCGGGACTTGTGGGACTCGAACCTGGGTGTGATTTTGGACCAAATTCGGGACTTTTGCCCACTTTCCCAACTTTTCTTCCCAATCACAGTGCGCCTTTGCTGGGTAAGTTGTGGACATTGTAGGCACCCCGGAACCCTGGTGGAACGCGGCGGGACTTGTGGGACTCGAACCTGGGTGTGATTTTGGACCAAATTCGGGACTTTTGCCCACTTTCCCAACTTTTCTTCCCAATCACAGTGCGCCTTTGCTGGGTGCGTTGTGGACATTGTAGGCACCCCGGAACCCTGGTGGAACGCGGCGGGACTTGTGGGACTCGAACCTGGGTGTGATTTTGGACCAAATTCGGGACTTTTGCCCACTTTCCCAACTTTTCTTCCCAATCACAGTGCGCCTTTGCTGGGTGCGTCGTGGACATGTCAGGCACCCCGGAACCCTGGTGGAACGCGGCGGGACTTGTGGGACTCGAACCTGGGTGTGATTTTGGACCAAATTCGGGACTTTTGCCCACTTTCCCAACTTTTCTTCCCAATCACAGTGCGCCTTTGCTGGGTAAGTTGTGGACATTGTAGGCACCCCGAGACACTGGTGGAACGCGGCGGGACTTGTGGGACTCGAACCTGGGTGTGATTTTGGACCAAATTCGGGACTTTTGCCCACTTTCCCAACTTTTCTTCCCAATCACAGTGCGCCTTTGCTGGGTAAGTTGTGGACATTGTAGGCACCCCGAGACACTGGTGGAACGCGGCGGGACTTGTGGGACTCGAACCTGGGTGTGATTTTGGACCAAATTCGGGACTTTTGCCCACTTTCCCAACTTTTCTTCCCAATCACAGTGCGCCTTTGCTGGGTGCGTCGTGGACATTGTAGGCACCCCGGAACCCTGGTGGAACGCGGCGGGACTTGTGGGACTCGAACCTGGGTGTGATTTTGGTCCAAATTCGGGACTTTTGCCCACTTTCCCAACTTTTCTTCCCAATCACAGTGCGCCTTTGCTGGGTGCGTTGTGGACATTGTAGGCACCCCGGAACCCTGGTGGAACGCGGCGGGACTTGTGGGACTCGAACCTGGGTGTGATTTTGGACCAAATTCGGGACTTTTGCCCACTTTCCCAACTTTTCTTCCCAATCACAGTGCGCCTTTGCTGGGTAAGTTGTGGACATTGTAGGCACCCCGGAACCCTGGTGGAACGCGGCGGGACTTGTGGGACTCGAACCTGGGTGTGATTTTGGACCAAATTCGGGACTTTTGCCCACTTTCCCAACTTTTCTTCCCAATCACAGTGCGCCTTTGCTGGGTGCGTCGTGGACATTGTAGGCACCCCGGAACCCTGGTGGAACGCGGCGGGACTTGTGGGACTCGAACCTGGGTGTGATTTTGGACCAAATTCGGGACTTTTGCCCACTTTCCCAACTTTTCTTCCCAATCACAGTGCGCCTTTGCTGGGTAAGTTGTGGACATTGTAGGCACCCCGAGACACTGGTGGAACGCGGCGGGACTTGTGGGACTCGAACCTGGGTGTGATTTTGGATCAAATTCGGGCCTTTTGCCCACTTTCCCCAACTTTTCTTCCCAATCACAGTGCGCCTTTGCTGGGTAAGTTGTGGACATGCCAGGCACCCCCGGGACACCGGTGGAACGCGGCGGGACTTGTGGGACTCGAACCTGGGTGTGATTTTGGATCATTTCGTGGACTTTTGCTATGCATGCCTTCTCCCCGCTAGTTTGATGTGTGCTGCTGCAAAAGTTCCAAGAGGGCGTTTTTGCCCCCCTCCAAACTCCCTCTCTTTGTTTATAGTGCATATTTCCTGCTGGATCTACTCTCTATTTACTCCAAGGAAAAAAACTAGCCGGTCGCGGCAAATTTTTACAATCGGTCGCCAAACTACGGCACGAGGGCCGAACGCGGTACGCCGGCGTCCAAGATACGGCCCGGGGATTTTTTTGATTTTTTGGGCTTTTTTTGATTTTTTTGGACATGTTGGGCATCCCAGGACTCGGGTGCGACTGCAGGACGTGTGGGGCTCTAACCTGGGTGTGGTTTTTGGTCATTTTTCCGGACTTTTGCCCACTTTTCCAACTTTTCTTCCCAATCACAGTGCGCCTTTGCTGGGTGCGTCGTGGACATTGTAGGCACCCCGGAACCCTGGTGGAACGCGGCGGGACTTGTGGGACTCGAACCTGGGTGTGATTTTGGACCAAATTCGGGACTTTTGCCCACTTTCCCAACTTTTCTTCCCAATCACAGTGCGCCTTTGCTGGGTAAGTTGTGGACATTGTAGGCACCCCGAGACACTGGTGGAACGCGGCGGGACTTGTGGGACTCGAACCTGGGTGTGATTTTGGACCAAATTCGGGACTTTTGCCCACTTTCCCAACTTTTCTTCCCAATCACAGTGCGCCTTTGCTGGGTGAGTTGTGGACATTGTAGGCACCCCGGCACTCTGATGGAACGCGGCGGGACTTGCGGGACTCGAACCTGGGTGTGATTTTGGACCAAATTCGGGACTTTTGCCCACTTTCCCAACTTTTCTTCCCAATCACAGTGCGCCTTTGCTGGGTAAGTTGTGGACATTGTAGGCACCCCGGAACCCTGGTGGAACGCGGCGGGACTTGTGGGACTCGAACCTGGGTGTGATTTTGGACCAAATTCGGGACTTTTGCCCACTTTCCCAACTTTTCTTCCCAATCACAGTGCGCCTTTGCTGGGTGCGTCGTGGACATTGTAGGCACCCCGGAACCCTGGTGGAACGCGGCGGGACTTGTGGGACTCGAACCTGGGTGTGATTTTGGACCAAATTCGGGACTTTTGCCCACTTTCCCAACTTTTCTTCCCAATCACAGTGCGCCTTTGCTGGGTAAGTTGTGGACATTGTAGGCACCCCGAGACACTGGTGGAACGCGGCGGGACTTGTGGGACTCGAACCTGGGTGTGATTTTGGACCAAATTCGGGACTTTTGCCCACTTTCCCAACTTTTCTTCCCAATCACAGTGCGCCTTTGCTGGGTGCGTTGTGGACATTGTAGGCACCCCGAGACACTGGTGGAACGCGGCGGGACTTGTGGGACTCGAACCTGGGTGTGATTTTGGACCAAATTCGGGACTTTTGCCCACTTTCCCAACTTTTCTTCCCAATCACAGTGCGCCTTTGCTGGGTGCGTTGTGGACATTGTAGGCACCCCGGAACCCTGGTGGAACGCGGCGGGACTTGTGGGACTCGAACCTGGGTGTGATTTTGGACCAAATTCGGGACTTTTGCCCACTTTCCCAACTTTTCTTCCCAATCACAGTGCGCCTTTGCTGGGTGCGTCGTGGACATTGTAGGCACCCCGGAACCCTGGTGGAACGCGGCGGGACTTGTGGGACTCGAACCTGGGTGTGATTTTGGACCAAATTCGGGACTTTTGCCCACTTTCCCAACTTTTCTTCCCAATCACAGTGCGCCTTTGCTGGGTGCGTTGTGGACATTGTAGGCACCCCGGAACCCTGGTGGAACGCGGCGGGACTTGTGGGACTCGAACCTGGGTGTGATTTTGGACCAAATTCGGGACTTTTGCCCACTTTCCCAACTTTTCTTCCCAATCACAGTGCGCCTTTGCTGGGTGAGTTGTGGACATTGTAGGCGCCCCGAGACACTGGTGGAACGCGGCGGGACTTGTGGGACTCGAACCTGGGTGTGATTTTGGACCAAATTCGGGACTTTTGCCCACTTTCCCAACTTTTCTTCCCAATCACAGTGCGCCTTTGCTGGGTGCGTCGTGGACATTGTAGGCACCCCGGAACCCTGGTGGAACGCGGCGGGACTTGTGGGACTCAAACCTGGGTGTGATTTTGGACCAAATTCGGGACTTTTGCCCACTTTCCCAACTTTTCTTCCCAATCACAGTGCGCCTTTGCTGGGTAAGTTGTGGACATTGTAGGCACCCCGAGACACTGGTGGAACGCGGCGGGACTTGTGGGACTCGAACCTGGGTGTGATTTTGGACCAAATTCGGGACTTTTGCCCACTTTCCCAACTTTTCTTCCCAATCACAGTGCGCCTTTGCTGGGTAAGTTGTGGACATTGTAGGCACCCCGAGACACTGGTGGAACGCGGCGGGACTTGTGGGACTCGAACCTGGGTGTGATTTTGGACCAAATTCGGGACTTTTGCCCACTTTCCCAACTTTTCTTCCCAATCACAGTGCGCCTTTGCTGGGTGCGTTGTGGACATTGTAGGCACCCCGAGACACTGGTGGAACGCGGCGGGACTTGTGGGACTCGAACCTGGGTGTGATTTTGGACCAAATTCGGGACTTTTGCCCACTTTCCCAACTTTTCTTCCCAATCACAGTGCGCCTTTGCTGGGTGCGTTGTGGACATTGTAGGCACCCCGGAACCCTGGTGGAACGCGGCGGGACTTGTGGGACTCGAACCTGGGTGTGATTTTGGACCAAATTCGGGACTTTTGCCCACTTTCCCAACTTTTCTTCCCAATCACAGTGCACCTTTGCTGGGTAAGTTGTGGACATTGTAGGCACCCCGGCACTCTGATGGAACGCGGCGGGACTTGCGGGACTCGAACCTGGGTGTGATTTTGGATAAAATTCGGGACTTTTGCCCACTTTCCCAACTTTTCTTCCCAATCACAGTGCGCCTTTGCTGGGTAAGTTGTGGACATTGTAGGCACCCCGGAACCCTGGTGGAACGCGGCGGGACTTGTGGGACTCGAACCTGGGTGTGATTTTGGACCAAATTCGGGACTTTTGCCCACTTTCCCAACTTTTCTTCCCAATCACAGTGCGCCTTTGCTGGGTGCGTTGTGGACATTGTAGGCACCCCGGAACCCTGGTGGAACGCGGCGGGACTTGTGGGACTCGAACCTGGGTGTGATTTTGGACCAAATTCGGGACTTTTGCCCACTTTCCCAACTTTTCTTCCCAATCACAGTGCGCCTTTGCTGGGTGCGTCGTGGACATGTCAGGCACCCCGGAACCCTGGTGGAACGCGGCGGGACTTGTGGGACTCGAACCTGGGTGTGATTTTGGACCAAATTCGGGACTTTTGCCCACTTTCCCAACTTTTCTTCCCAATCACAGTGCGCCTTTGCTGGGTGCGTTGTGGACATTGTAGGCACCCCGGAACCCTGGTGGAACGCGGCGGGACTTGTGGGACTCGAACCTGGGTGTGATTTTGGACCAAATTCGGGACTTTTGCCCACTTTCCCAACTTTTCTTCCCAATCACAGTGCGCCTTTGCTGGGTGCGTTGTGGACATTGTAGGCGCCCCGGAACCCTGGTGGAACGCGGCGGGACTTGTGGGACTCGAACCTGGGTGTGATTTTGGACCAAATTCGGGACTTTTGCCCACTTTCCCAACTTTTCTTCCCAATCACAGTGCGCCTTTGCTGGGTGAGTTGTGGACATTGTAGGCGCCCCGAGACACTGGTGGAACGCGGCGGGACTTGTGGGACTCGAACCTGGGTGTGATTTTGGACCAAATTCGGGACTTTTGCCCACTTTCCCAACTTTTCTTCCCAATCACAGTGCGCCTTTGCTGGGTGCGTTGTGGACATTGTAGGCACCCCGAGACACTGGTGGAACGCGGCGGGACTTGTGGGACTCGAACCTGGGTGTGATTTTGGACCAAATTCGGGACTTTTGCCCACTTTCCCAACTTTTCTTCCCAATCACAGTGCGCCTTTGCTGGGTGCGTTGTGGACATTGTAGGCACCCCGGAACCCTGGTGGAACGCGGCGGGACTTGTGGGACTCGAACCTGGGTGTGATTTTGGACCAAATTCGGGACTTTTGCCCACTTTCCCAACTTTTCTTCCCAATCACAGTGCACCTTTGCTGGGTAAGTTGTGGACATTGTAGGCACCCCGGCACTCTGATGGAACGCGGCGGGACTTGCGGGACTCGAACCTGGGTGTGATTTTGGATAAAATTCGGGACTTTTGCCCACTTTCCCAACTTTTCTTCCCAACCACAGTGCGCCTTTGCTGGGTAAGTTGTGGACATTGTAGGCACCCCGGAACCCTGGTGGAACGCGGCGGGACTTGTGGGACTCGAACCTGGGTGTGATTTTGGACCAAATTCGGGACTTTTGCCCACTTTCCCAACTTTTCTTCCCAATCACAGTGCGCCTTTGCTGGGTGCGTTGTGGACATTGTAGGCACCCCGGAACCCTGGTGGAACGCGGCGGGACTTGTGGGACTCGAACCTGGGTGTGATTTTGGACCAAATTCGGGACTTTTGCCCACTTTCCCAACTTTTCTTCCCAATCACAGTGCGCCTTTGCTGGGTAAGTTGTGGACATTGTAGGCACCCCGGAACCCTGGTGGAACGCGGCGGGACTTGTGGGACTCGAACCTGGGTGTGATTTTGGACCAAATTCGGGACTTTTGCCCACTTTCCCAACTTTTCTTCCCAATCACAGTGCGCCTTTGCTGGGTGCGTTGTGGACATTGTAGGCACCCCGGAACCCTGGTGGAACGCGGCGGGACTTGTGGGACTCGAACCTGGGTGTGATTTTGGACCAAATTCGGGACTTTTGCCCACTTTCCCAACTTTTCTTCCCAATCACAGTGCGCCTTTGCTGGGTGCGTCGTGGACATGTCAGGCACCCCGGAACCCTGGTGGAACGCGGCGGGACTTGTGGGACTCGAACCTGGGTGTGATTTTGGACCAAATTCGGGACTTTTGCCCACTTTCCCAACTTTTCTTCCCAATCACAGTGCGCCTTTGCTGGGTAAGTTGTGGACATTGTAGGCACCCCGAGACACTGGTGGAACGCGGCGGGACTTGTGGGACTCGAACCTGGGTGTGATTTTGGACCAAATTCGGGACTTTTGCCCACTTTCCCAACTTTTCTTCCCAATCACAGTGCGCCTTTGCTGGGTGCGTCGTGGACATTGTAGGCACCCCGGAACCCTGGTGGAACGCGGCGGGACTTGTGGGACTCGAACCTGGGTGTGATTTTGGTCCAAATTCGGGACTTTTGCCCACTTTCCCAACTTTTCTTCCCAATCACAGTGCGCCTTTGCTGGGTGCGTTTTGGGCATGTGGGGGGCACCTCGGACTCGGGTGGGACGCGGCGGGACTTGTGGCACTCGTACCTGGGTGTGATTTTTGATCATTTTGTGGACTTTTCCCCAGACACTCTCCACTTGTCTACCCCACTTCCCCTGTGACTTTGCTGGGGGGGCGTTTCCCCGCTGTCCTTTGTAGTGTAAGGGTTACTTTTCTTTTTTTTCTGTCTGAAAATAGGGCCCCAAAAGGCCTCACACTCCCCGGGAAGACCTGATGGACGCCTCGGCGTCACTGAAACAGGCCAATCTGTCTGAAAATATGGCCCACGAAAGGCCTCACATTCCCCGGGAAGACCTGATGGACGCCCCGGCGTCACCGAAATAAGCCAAACTGTCTGAAAATAGGGGCTCCAAGGGTTCCCCACTCTTTCTGGCCCACAAAAGGCCTCTCATTCCCCGGGAACACCTGTAGGACTCCCCGGCGTCAAGGAAATACGCCAAACCGTCTGAAAATAGGGGCCCAAAAGAACTGGAAATGATGCCTTTAATTTGGGGGGTGATGTCTATAATTATGGGGGTGCATTGGAGGCGGGAGTCCACTGGAGGGCTCCACACCGTCTGAATATAGGGCCCCAAAAGGCCTGGAATTAATGTATTTAATTTGGGGGGTGCATTTGCAGCGGGAGTCCACCGGAGGGCTCCATTTCCCCACTCTTTTGTTGACATATGGCCACAAAAGGCCTCTCATTCCCCGGGAAGACCTGATGGACGCCCCGGCGTCACCGAAATAAGCCAAACTGTCTGAAAATAGGGGCTCCAAGGGTTCCCCACTCTTTCTGGCCCACAAAAGGCCTCTCATTCCCCGGGAACACCTGTAGGACTCCCCGGCGTCAAGGAAATACGCCAAACTGTCTGAAAATAGGGCCCCAAAAGAACTGGAAATGATGCCTTTAATTTGGGGGGTGATGTCTTTAATTTGGGGGGGTGCATTGGAGGCGGGAGTCCACTGGAGGGCTACACACCGTCCGAATATAGGGCCCCAAAAGGCCTGGAATTAATGTATTTAATTTGGGGGGTGCATTTGCAGCGGGAGTCCACCGGAGGGCTCCATTTCCCCACTCTTTTGTTGACATATGGCCACAAAAGGCCTCTCATTCCCCGGGAAGACGTGATGGACGCCCCGGCGTCACCGAAATAAGCCAAACTGTCTGAAAATAGGGGCTCCAAGGGTTCCCCACTCTTTCTGGCCCACAAAAGGCCTCTCATTCCCCGGGAACACCTGTAGGACTCCCCGGCGTCAAGGAAATACGCCAAACCGGCTGAAAACAGGCCCCCAAAAGAACTGGAAATAATGTCTTTAGTTTGGGGGGTGATGTCTTTAATTTGGGGGGTGCATTGGAGGCGGGAGTCCACTGGAGGGCTCCACAACGTCTGAAAATAGGGCCCCAAAAGAACTGGAAATAATGTGTTTAATTCAGGGTGCATTTGCAGCGAGTGTCCACCAGAGGGCTCCAATTCCCCAGCTATAGTCCTGGTACTCTAAAATGATGGCACTTAGTCAAATTTCCGCCTTTTTTTGATGACTTCCAACTAGGAGAGGGACTAATTTTGAGTTCCAGACCCGGGTGGAGAACCATAGCAGGTCGGCCTTCTTAAAGGGAAATGCTCCTAGGCACTTAGTCAAATTTACGCCTTTTTTTTGGACTTCCAGCGAGGAGAGGGACTAATTTTGCTTTCCGTACCCGGGTGGAGAACCATAGCAGGTCAGCCTTCTTAAAGGGACATCCTCCTAGGCACTTAGTCAAATTTACGCCTTTTTTTTGGACTTCCAGCGAGGAGAGGGACTAATTTTGCTTTCCGTACCCGGGTGGAGAACCATAGCAGGTCAGCCTTCTTAAAGGGACATCCTCCTAGGCACTTAGTCAAATTTACGCCTTTTTTTTGGACTTCCAGCGAGGAGAGGGACTAATTTTGCTTTCCTGACCCGGGTGGAGAACCATAGCAGGTCGGCCTTCTTAAAGGGACATCCTCCTAGGCACTTAGTCAAATTCACGCCTTTTTTTTGGACTTCCAGCGAGGAGAGGGACAATTTTGCGTTCCTGACCCAGGTGGAGAACCATAGCACGTCGGCCTTCTTAAAGGGACATCCTCCTAGGCACTTAGTCAAATTTACGACTTTTTTTTGGACTTCCAGCGAGGAGAGGGACAATTTTGCTTTCCTGACCCAGGTGGAGAACCATAGCAGGTCGGCCTTCTTAAAGGGACATCCTCCTAGGCACTTAGTCAAATTCACGCCTTTTTTTTGGACTTCCAGCGAGGAGAGGGACAATTTTGCGTTCCTGACCCAGGTGGAGGACCATAGCACGTCGGCCTTCTTAAAGGGACATCCTCCTAGGCACTTAGTCAAATTTACACCTTTTTTTTTGGACTTCCAGCGAGGAGAGGGACTAATTTTGCTTTCCGTACCCGGGTGGAGAACCATAGCAGGTCAGCCTTCTTAAAGGGACATCCTCCTAGGCACTTAGTCAAATTTACGCCTTTTTTTTGGACTTCCAGCGAGGAGAGGGACTAATTTTGCTTTCCGTACCCGGGTGGAGAACCATAGCAGGTCAGCCTTCTTAAAGGGACATCCTCCTAGGCACTTAGTCAAATTTACGCCTTTTTTTTGGACTTCCAGCGAGGAGAGGGACTAATTTTGCTTTCCTGACCCGGGTGGAGAACCATAGCAGGTCGGCCTTCTTAAAGGGACATCCTCCTAGGCACTTAGTCAAATTCACGCCTTTTTTTTGGACTTCCAGCGAGGAGAGGGACAATTTTGCGTTCCTGACCCAGGTGGAGAACCATAGCACGTCGGCCTTCTTAAAGGGACATCCTCCTAGGCACTTAGTCAAATTTACACCTTTTTTTTGGACTTCCAGCGAGGAGAGGGACTAATTTGGCGTTCCGTACCCAGGTGGAGAACCATAGCAGGTCGGCCTTCTTAAAGGGACATCCTCCTAGGCACTTAGTCAAATTCACGCCTTTTTTTTTGGACTTCCAGCGAGGAGAGGGACTAATTTGGCGTTCCAGACCCAGGTGGAGAACCATAGCAGGTCGGCCTTCTTAAAGGGACATGCCCCTAGACACTTAGTCAAATTTACGCCTGAAAATAGGGCCCCAAAAGAACTGGAAATAATGTGTTTAATTCAGGGTGCATTTGCAGCGAGTGTCCACCAGAGGGCTCCAATTCCCCAGCTATAGTCCTGGTACTCTAAAATGATGGCACTTAGTCAAATTTCCGCCTTTTTTTGATGACTTCCAACTAGGAGAGGGACTAAATTTGAGTTCCGGACCCGGGTGGAGAACCATAGCAGGTCGGCCTTCTTAAAGGGAAATGCTCCTAGACACTTAGTCAAATTTACACCTTTTTTTTTTGGACTTCCAGCGAGGAGAGGGACTAATTTTGCGTTCCAGACCCAGGTGGAGAACCATAGCAGGTCGGCCTTCTTAAAGGGACATCCTCCTAGGCACTTAGTCAAATTTACGCCTTTTTTTTGGACTTCCAGCGAGGAGAGGGACAATTTTGCTTTCCGTACCCGGGTGGAGAACCATAGCAGGTCAGCCTTCTTAAAGGGACATCCTCCTAGGCACTTAGTCAAATTTACACCTTTTTTTTGGACTTCCAGCGAGGAGAGGGACTAATTTTGCTTTCCGTACCCGGGTGGAGAACCATAGCAGGTCAGCCTTCTTAAAGGGACATCCTCCTAGGCACTTAGTCAAATTTACACCTTTTTTTTGGACTTCCAGCGAGGAGAGGGACTAATTTTGCTTTCCGTACCCGGGTGGAGAACCATAGCAGGTCAGCCTTCTTAAAGGGACATCCTCCTAGGCACTTAGTCAAATTTACACCTTTTTTTTGGACTTCCAGCGAGGAGAGGGACAATTTTGCGTTCCTGACCCAGGTGGAGGACCATAGCACGTCGGCCTTCTTAAAGGGACATCCTCCTAGGCACTTAGTCAAATTTACACCTTTTTTTTGGACTTCCAGCGAGGAGAGGGACTAATTTTGCTTTCCGTACCCGGGTGGAGAACCATAGCAGGTCAGCCTTCTTAAAGGGACATCCTCCTAGGCACTTAGTCAAATTTACGCCTTTTTTTTGGACTTCCAGCGAGGAGAGGGACTAATTTTGCTTTCCGTACCCGGGTGGAGAACCATAGCAGGTCAGCCTTCTTAAAGGGACATCCTCCTAGGCACTTAGTCAAATTTACGCCTTTTTTTTTGGACTTCCAGCGAGGAGAGGGACAATTTTGCTTTCCTGACCCAGGTGGAGAACCATAGCAGGTCGGCCTTCTTAAAGGGAAATGCTCCTAGACACTTAGTCAAATTCACGCCTTTTTTTTGGACTTCCAGCGAGGAGAGGGACAATTTTGCGTTCCTGACCCAGGTGGAGGACCATAGCACGTCGGCCTTCTTAAAGGGACATCCTCCTAGACACTTAGTCAAATTCACGCCTTTTTTTTGGACTTCCAGCGAGGAGAGGGACAATTTTGCGTTCCTGACCCAGGTGGAGGACCATAGCACGTCGGCCTTCTTAAAGGGACATCCTCCTAGGCACTTAGTCAAATTTACGCCTTTTTTTTGGACTTCCAGCGAGGAGAGGGACAATTTTGCTTTCCGTACCCGGGTGGAGAACCATAGCAGGTCAGCCTTCTTAAAGGGACATCCTCCTAGGCACTTAGTCAAATTTACACCTTTTTTTTGGACTTCCAGCGAGGAGAGGGACTAATTTTGCTTTCCGTACCCGGGTGGAGAACCATAGCAGGTCAGCCTTCTTAAAGGGACATCCTCCTAGGCACTTAGTCAAATTTACACCTTTTTTTTGGACTTCCAGCGAGGAGAGGGACTAATTTTGCTTTCCGTACCCGGGTGGAGAACCATAGCAGGTCAGCCTTCTTAAAGGGACATCCTCCTAGGCACTTAGTCAAATTTACACCTTTTTTTTGGACTTCCAGCGAGGAGAGGGACAATTTTGCGTTCCTGACCCAGGTGGAGGACCATAGCACGTCGGCCTTCTTAAAGGGACATCCTCCTAGGCACTTAGTCAAATTTACACCTTTTTTTTGGACTTCCAGCGAGGAGAGGGACTAATTTTGCTTTCCGTACCCGGGTGGAGAACCATAGCAGGTCAGCCTTCTTAAAGGGACATCCTCCTAGGCACTTAGTCAAATTTACGCCTTTTTTTTGGACTTCCAGCGAGGAGAGGGACTAATTTTGCTTTCCGTACCCGGGTGGAGAACCATAGCAGGTCAGCCTTCTTAAAGGGACATCCTCCTAGGCACTTAGTCAAATTTACGCCTTTTTTTTTGGACTTCCAGCGAGGAGAGGGACAATTTTGCTTTCCTGACCCAGGTGGAGAACCATAGCAGGTCGGCCTTCTTAAAGGGAAATGCTCCTAGACACTTAGTCAAATTCACGCCTTTTTTTTGGACTTCCAGCGAGGAGAGGGACAATTTTGCGTTCCTGACCCAGGTGGAGGACCATAGCACGTCGGCCTTCTTAAAGGGACATCCTCCTAGACACTTAGTCAAATTCACGCCTTTTTTTTGGACTTCCAGCGAGGAGAGGGACTAATTTGGCGTTCCAGACCCAGGTGGAGAACCATAGCACGTCGGCCTTCTTAAAGGGACATCCTCCTAGGCACTTAGTCAAATTCACGCCTTTTTTTTGGACTTCCAGCGAGGAGAGGGACTAATTTTGCTTTCCGCACCCGGGTGGAGAACCATAGCAGGTCAGCCTTCTTAAAGGGACATCCTCCTAGGCACTTAGTCAAATTCACGCCTTTTTTTTGGACTTCCAGCGAGGAGAGGGACTAATTTTGCTTTCCGCACCCGGGTGGAGAACCATAGCAGGTCAGCCTTCTTAAAGGGACATCCTCCTAGGCACTTAGTCAAATTTACGCCTTTTTTTTTGGACTTCCAGCGAGGAGAGGGACAATTTTGCTTTCCTGACCCAGGTGGAGAACCATAGCACGTCGGCCTTCTTAAAGGGAAATGCTCCTAGGCACTTAGTCAAATTCACGCCTTTTTTTTTTGGACTTCCAGCGAGGAGAGGGACTAATTTTGCTTTCCGTACCCGGGTGGAGAACCATAGCAGGTCGGCCTTCTTAAAGGGAAATGCTCCTAGACACTTAGTCAAATTTACCAAACTTTTCTATAGAGGCCTGGTACTCTAAAACGATGACACATAGACAAAAAACCAAACTTTTCTATAGAGGCCTGGTACTCTAAAACGATGACACATAGACAAAAAACCAAAC